>NC_091754.1:46551904-46574404 GCF_043380555.1 Nothobranchius furzeri | reverse complement strand
ACACATGATGGAATGTGGAGTCTGAGACTTCTAACCCTCTCCAGTAGGTGGGAAGTTTTCTTTTAGTATAACAAAGGTGCTTGTTGTTTTTTTCACCTTTGTATATTTTTTATGCATTCCTCGGACCGCGAGTCTACAATAACGTTTACTACTGCTACTATAACACAGATTATTACAACCGAAAATCAGCAAAGGCTCAGTTCAGTTTATTTATAAAGCATCAAGTCAGGACCAGAGTCGTCTCAAGGACCTTCACACAGTAAACAATACAGGTCAGTTCATTAAGCCAATCAGTAACAAGTTTCCTACATAAGGAACCCAGCAGGTCGCATCGAGTCACTGACTAGTAGAGTCTTTACAGTAACCCTCATACTAAGCAAGCATGCAGCGACTGTGGAGAGGAAAACTGTGGGTGAACAGGGAAGCCTCCTTCCTGCAGTCTGTTTCTGTGTCTGCTCTTGTCCTGAGCGGTGACTCTGCTGCGCGCGTGTGCACATGCATGTAAACGACTCTATTCCAACTAAGCAACTCCGAGAGCGCACGCGGGGGGTTGAGCAGGTGCCGCTCTCTCAGTCCTCCAGGGGACGCCCTTATCAAGGTGTCTTTCTGACACCTTGATAAGGGCGGTTGACAGTCTGGTTGAAATGAGACTCCGCCCAAGTGTAGACTCCCACTTAAAGCTTGGCTGCTGCTATCAGCGGTCTGACTCAAGCTGTGTGAAACATAACAAAGGTAATTTGGCATCCCCTAGTGGTGATATGTGGTTAGTGCATCAGAAAACAGTTCAGTCGCCACAACCATAAAAAGTTATTTATCAAATAGACAACAATACGTGCAAATAAATCAACATAAATCAGGACTAAGACAGATACAATGTGGGGTGCCTCAAGGATCAGTCTTAGGACCTAAACTATTCATAATGTACATAAATGACATTTGTAGGGTTTCACAAGTTTTGAAGTTTGTATTGTTTGCAGATGACACAAATGTTTTTTGCTCGGGGGTGGAATTGCAACAGGTCCTGGATGTGGTCACACAGGAAATAAATAAATTAAAAAAATGGTTTGATGTAAATAAACTGTCACTAAATTTAGAGAAAACAAAATTTATGTTGTTTGGTAATGAAAGAAGACACAATGAATTAGATATAGTAATTAATAATGTAAAAATTGAGAGAGTATATGAAATAAAATTTCTTGGGGTGGTCATAGACAGCAGAATCTGTTGGAAGCCACACATCAAATATGTTAGGGGGAAGCTTGCACGGGGCATTGCTTTATTGGGGAAAGCCAAGTATATTTTTAATCAGAAAGCACTTTATATGTTATACAATACGATGCTACTGCCATATTTGAGCTATTGTGTAGAGGTCTGGGGAAACACGTACAAAAGTCATTTACAAACAATAATGACAATGCAGAAAAGGGCTATCAGATTAATAACAAATGCAGGATATTTGGATCACACAAATGAACTTTTTATTAAAACACGGATAATGAAGTTCCAGGACTTGGTTAAATACAAAACAGCACAAATAATGTATAAAGTAAGAAATAAATTAATGCCTGATAAAATACAGAAACTGTTCACAGAGAGAGAAGGAGGATATAACCTGAGAGGAACACTAAACTTAAAGATACATAAGTTTAGAACAACATTAAAACAGATGTGTATCACAATAATTGGGGTTAAATTATGGAACAATTTAGAAGAAGAAATTAAAGTAAGTACAAATATAAATGTGTTTAAAATGAATTATAAAAAACATATTCTGAACAAGTATATAGTAGAAAATAGATGATTTATGTGAGTGTCCTTTATTCTAAGGAAAAGTAAATTGTATCAATTGTAAAAAGATGTTTTTTTTTCTTTTGTTGTTTTTTTTCCATATAATTTGGTGGTTTTTGGTGACTTGTACCATTTTGTTTGTTTTAATGTCGGTTTTGTGTTAGATTTAGTAAACAAGTAAAAATTACTTGTATAAAGGGGTAGGGACATATAAGTTTCCACTTCAGCCTACTCCTTTTCAAACACAGAAGAAGGGATGATATGTATTTTTTCTGTTTGTGGTATTTTTTTAAAAAAATGTATGTTTTCTTTGTTTGAAATAAACTAAACTAATTCTAACCACACATTTCATTAGTGAATCAGAATAACGAGCGATGGTTATTTTTAATACGTTCATAACGTGGACATGTTTCTCATCCATGTTTCTCCTGAAAATGTTTTTTTATTGGAAATATGATGAAATAATGATGAAATATTAACATTTTGACACTTTTTATTTAATGAATAATGTTGGAGTGAGTGTTTTTTTCTGCCTGCTTGAACTATCTTGCTGCTAGGTTAGGGAATTAGACTTTTATTTACCTGCCCATTAACCATCATTTTGTAAAGAAGCTAAGGAAGAAGAACATGCTGGTCATTTATCCATCCATTAGTCCATGTGGAGACACCTGGACAGGTGTCCAGTCACACCCTGGGACAGTCTAACCTGACAGGAAGGCTTTTTGCGCTGTGGGGGAAAACCCACACAAGCCAGATCATCCTGAAGTGGATACGCTTCACATTCTGTTATAACTAATCAGGTGATTTTAATATGGATACGTCTGGGTCTCACCTCGTCACACAAAACCAGCTGGTGCCATTAGAGATAAGGCATGGGCACACATCAGGACACTCATTAACCACACAGCATCTGCTACTAGCACATCTAGACCAAACGACTTGTCCTCATGATTAAAGTTGTGTCACATTCGTCACGGCAGGCCCGCGGTAATCCCAGCTGCAGACGAGACATTTACGATGGCGTGGCATCACCTGGCAGCAGGAGGAAGAAAAAGTTTTCATTTGCTAGCTTCAGAGCAGAAAATGAAAACAAGGATAAATAAGAGAACTTGGGCGTTGACCTTTAGGCCAACATTCATCCTTGTTGAAGGAAGTTTCCAGTTTTCGACGACGGCAGATTGAAAGGAGGAAATCAGCAGCAGAGAGGAAGACTGACACCACCAGCTCTTTTCCTAGACGAGCTCTGTAATTACAGTCTTATCTGGTCCTCTCAGCAATTAGTGAAACAGAGGAGAACCGATGCCCACACACACACACATTAACACCTAATCTACATAATCACCGGAGGGTCAGGGGGGCGGCGTGAGTCCTCCTGTCTGGGGCTGATTGTGTGAGCCTGCTAGGTGATTGAACCTGTGTGACCGCGCTGCAGACACCTTGGCAAATGGCAGCCTGATGGCCTGCCCAACTGCTCTGGGATTGCTGCAGGAGTCGGCCGGCAGAGGAACAGGAGTCCACCGATGATTGTCCCAGAGGGAGACGAGGACTCGCGACCCCAGAGTGAGCTACTTCACCCCCAAAAGGCACAAAAAGTGCATTTACTGGTGGATTTGCTAAGAAAGCGTGGTTTTAAAGGACGTTGTGTCTGAACAACGAATATTTGACTGTTTGAGTATTTAGGATTCAGGATAATGTAGCCATTTATTCATTAGCTTAGCCACGGGTGTACTGAGCCCTACCCAGAACTGATCTGTGGAAAAGTTTTGAACAATATCTTACTTGTAGAAATGAGCTCCAAGGTAAATCACAACAAAACAATCATTTATATGAGATTTAATTAAACACGTTTAAACATGCAACAATATTTAGGATTAAAAAGTGATCTATCTTCAAGATTTCCTGGTTTAATAAATATTAAGCATCGCTGCCATGATCATAACTGCCTCTGGCTCAGATGAGCGTGATGCCCTGTGGGTCAGTTATGATTCTATTCCATCATGGAATAGGACATCAGATCAGTTAGCCACTGCGTAACGGGCCACACTGAACAGCCACGAGCTGAACTAATCCCTGTTTCTGCCAACTGAGGCTGTTAAGGTGTAAAACCTTCCACAGATCGCCCCAACGTGTCCGACTTTAAAGTTGTTCTACTCACTTTATAAAAATCACAAATCAGTTGGTTAATGGTTATTTTTCACCAGACTCTAAGAAAACTAATTATTAATGAAAGGAAAGGATTCAGAGTTGTGTTTGTCCCTTCTGGGCTTCTGTAGTAACACTTCAGCCCCACCGACTACCTTATGATGTGACAGAGGGCTGTGGAGGGGATTCAGGGTGGCGCCGCAGGCCTTCTGGACCCAGAGACCAGGAAGTCAGTGCTGGTGACGCTCTGACCCAGGTGGCTGTAGGGACGAGGCTGCACAACCAAAACCTCCATCACAGCAACATCACACACAGCAAAGCTGAAGGAGTCAGCAGGAGAGCGGTGGATCTGGTGAGGTTCAGGAGGTCTGGTGTGAAACTATCAGACACCGACGGACACCTGGACAACTGGACTCCTGCAGACGTGTCTACTAAAGCAGCAGCAGCGTTTAACATTCAGCTGCACGTGATGGAGCCTCACGTTGGTGGCTTGTGGCCAAAGCTGCACCATCCCCACACACTCATCCCATTCTTTTCTTCTTAGACATTTGTAAGTAAAAAATATCAAACTGCCGCTTGTTTAAGAGTTAGACACACACACACACACACGCGCGCGCACACACACACACACACACACACACACACACACACACACACACACACACACACACGCGCACACACACACACATATGTACTTAAACACACTCACGCACACACGCACGCACACAAACACACACACACACACACACACACACATGTACTCAAACACACAAGCACACACATGTACTCAAACACACACGCACTCACGCACGCACGCACGCACACACACACACACATGCACAAAGACATGCGCACACACACGCGTGGGCACACACACACATGTACTCAAACACACACACACGTACTCAAACACACACACACACACACAAGCACGCACGCACACACACACACATGCACAACGCACACACGCGCGCACACACAAACACATGCACACATGTACTCAAACACACACACGTACTCAAACACACACACACACACACACACACACGTACTCAAACACACACACACACACACACATGTACTCAAACACACACACACGTACTCAAACACACACACACACAAGCACGCACGTACACACACACACATGCACAACGCACACACGCGCGCACACACAAACACATGCACACATGTACTCAAACACACACACGCACACATGTACTCAAACACACACACACACACACACACATGTACTCAAACACACACACGCACACACGTACTCAAACACACACACACACACACACACGTACTCAAACACACACACACACACACAAGCACGCACGCACACACACACACACACATGCACAACGCACACACGCGCGCACACACAAACACATGCACACATGTACTCAAACACACACACACACACACACGTACTCAAACACACACACACACACACAAGCACGCACGCACACACACACACACATGCACAACGCACACACGCGCGCACACACAAACACATGCACACATGTACTCAAACACACACATGCACACATGTACTCAAACACACACATGCACACATGTACTCAAACACACACATGCACACATGTACTCAAACACACACACACACACACACATGTACTCAAACACACACACGCACACATGCACTCAAACACACACACACACACACACACACATGTACTCAAACACACACACGCACACACGTACTCAAACACACACACGCACACATGTACTCAAACACACACACACACACACACACATGTACTCAAACACACACACACACACATGTACTCAAACACACACACGCACACATGTACTCAAACACACCCCCCCCCACACACACACGCACACGCATGCACACACACACACACACACACATGTACTTAAACACACACGCACACACACACACGCATGCGCGCGAACACACACACACATGTACTCAAACACACACACGCACTCACGCACGCACGCACACACACACACACATATGCACAAAGACGTGTGCGCACACACACACATGTACTCAAACACACACACACACACACGCACACACACACACGCACAAAGACGTGCACGTGCGCGCGCACACACACTCACACATACTCAAACACACACACACGCACGCACACACACACACACACACACACACCGGGGATTTTAAGGCTGACTGAGCAGGTGCATAAGTGAGCTGCAGCTCTGAATGCTAAAGTGTGAGAGAGGAACGTCAACGAGGAGAAGCAGGAGTCCGTCTGTCTCCTGGGTACCGACGTGTGTGCTAACCACCCCCACCCCACCCCACCCCCAATCCTGCTCAGGTAATTGGATGGCCCGCTGAGCGGATGGCATCCTCCTGTGACACAGAGCAGAGTGTGTTTACACGGCGGCGGCGAAAACATCGGTGGCCTTAACACTTCTCCAGTCGGAGAAGGTGTTTGGCCTTTCACTCTGAAAGCATCCGAGCGTGGAGATGATTACCTGCTACCGTAGCTGCTGCAATCTACACGAGTCAGACTCGACGCTTAAAAGGCCACGGCGGCACGCCATCACAACAACAATTACTGCGTCTTGTTCTCGGGTGGCTTCTGATGAACCGAAGTCGCATTTTCAAAGAGCTGCAGATAAAAGTATTTTTTTATTTTCAGCAACAAGTATGATTTTTTCCCCCACTATCATCAGAAATCTGGATTAGTTTGGAAATCAAGCCACGTAAAAACCTTTTAGCACGCTCCAGATAAAGGTTACCGGCCTCAGATAAAAGTCTCCAGTGACTTTACCTTTAACAGCATGCATCAGTGGCCATGACCCTTGGTGACCCAGCTGTCCTATATCAGCTGGTGATCGTATTATAGCAGAAGACTGTGGTTCAGACGTAGAGCATTGATCCTTTTACATTAGAGAAGTCCACCGAGCTTCATCTGGTCAGCAAATAAATCAGCTAAGTGTGAACGTCTAACTTCCTGTTTTATTTTGGTACATCCTGTTTCTTTATCACTCACCCTTTCACACCTTGTTTTGTTTGCTGTTGTCAACAGCTGGTCTGTATTTGTACAGTACCTTCTAGGGTTCTACAAGCCCCCAAGGCGCTTCGCAACACAATCAGTCACTCACACGTTCACACGCTGGTGGTGATGAGCTACAACACACAGGCACCTCCGGTCCCTCCGACCAGCAGGCAAGGCGGGATAAGTGTCTTGCTCAAGGGCACAACAGCAGCACTCTCTGGTTGGAGCGGGGATCGAACCTGCAACCTTCTGCTTACTGGACAAGCCGCTCTACCTTCCCTGTCCCTCACCGTCTGGCCTTTTGTGCTGTTTTCCATCATTGCTGTATCTTTGCACGCTGATTTAAAACCTGCTACGACTTTATGCAGACGATGTTCTATTTTCTGCCAAGAACATGTTTGATGTTAAACCCCTCGTGTGTTGCCTTCAGTGACAAATGGAAACATTCTGTCATCAAACTAACCGCTGTAAGAAGTTTGGTTTTAGGCTTAACTCAGGTTTATGTTAGATGTTTCTCACATGTCCAAACATCAAAGCCCAGTTGGGTGACTGTGGTTAAACTCTACAGCGTGTTTCTCCTGGACGTGACTAAACTCTGAAGAACCAGCCGTTCCAAGAAAAGCTGGTAAACGGGGGATAAACGGCAAGTAATCCAGACCTAATCATCCGTGATGGCATCGATCAATCCAAACAAGGGTCAACAGAAGGGAGATGTCGGCCCACAGAAGCATGTCAGGTTAGTCATTTATACAAACCTTTCTTCCTTCTAGAAGCATGGCCTCAAAACATCAGAATGCAAAGTAAACACCCTCAACTGCTGTGGTGATGTTTGCTCAAAAACACACAGAACCGACCTCATAGGAAGATGGCAAACACGGCTGCACTAACACACACACACACACACACACACACACACACCACATTTCCATCGTGCACATCGCCAGGAACCCCACAGAGAGGTATCGCTGCAGCAGCTGGCGTAGCCCTGGGCTCTGGGACTCTGCGGCTCTGAGCGCTGTGTTTAAGACTTATTGCCTGGGGGTCCTGCTGCCAGAAGCTGTCAATCAAATCCACATGGGAGGGGCTTGGCAACCGGAGGGACCTGTTTACGCTCCCAGTGGGGGAGCAAACTGCAACGACTTAAAAGTTTTCACGGTGACAAATACATCCTTAAGAGGCTCATTTGTCAAACTCTGTGCACGCTGCAGGAAGTTGCACTAAACTTTGGACTTGAGCTGAACTTGGAGAGCTTTGCTGCACTGGCTGCGTTTTCAGGTGCCTCAGCTCCCTGAAGGTGCACACTCTGCTGCAGAGAGGGGGGCTGACGGAACAAATCATGGCCGTTTGTGCATCAACATATTGATGCATTTAAAACAACAACCTGCAGCAAGAGAACGCGCCGATGTTAACCCCTCCCTCCTCCATGTTAGCCCAGAGCTTCTTCAATGTCAGAGTTAGCATCCGCTCGCTAACGTGTTAGCGCTCCATAGATCTGTTCTCACAGTAAAACACAACGTGGACATGATTAAGCACTCGTTTCTCTGTGGTTGATGATCTTTAGGCAGAAGCAAACATGTAGGTAGCTCACTCTGAGTTTGGTGTTTTAATATGAGCTTGTTTTACTTTTTATTGGATGCACATCAGAAAGAGGAGTTCGCTCATCCCTACGGTATCTGACTCCTGCAGAAGCCGGGGTACCAGCCTCCATGAAAGCTACATAAGAGACCCCAGATTAAACACCTGCAAGTCCTCTCATACACACAAGTCCAGAACAGGCGTGGGTGAGCCCACATCAGCCGGTTTTGAACAGAAGAAAACAAATCCAGGTTGGGTTGTAGTTGCTCCTGGTTCATAACCACAGAAGGGTTACTGCTGAGGTCAGAGAGTGTCAGCATCACCCTGAGGTGGTGGGTGAATGCTGCTGGAGTTGTTGTCTCTGTCTGAAGCAGCAGGTGAGGAGTCCCAGCATCTGTCTGAGGAATCCTGAACACGACCATTACTCAAGCACCACGTTTAGTATCGGCGTGACAGAAGATGCTGGTCTACTGGCCCAGAGGAGCTCTTGTGTGTGTCTGTGCGCGCGCGCGTGTGTGTGTAGGTGTGTATGTGTGTCTCACTCAGCTGAACTGTCCACTCAGAATCATTTTTGATATCCTTGATTCTGGTGGCTAACCTTGATTTGGGAGAAGATGAAGGTTGCCCCCCCCCCTTCTCCCGCGGGTGGATGACATATCTCACACCAACAGAACGCCGGAGCCGGTGGGATGCTCTGATTTATTACTGGCCTAATGAGGTCACCCGAGGCCCAGATTCATCTGACAGGAAGCAGAATCAGAACGGGGTGTTTCTCCAGCCCCCCCCCCCCAACCCCCCCAACCCACCCGGCCAAATACACACTGGTGATGAGAATATACGGAGATGTCCATAAATATGGAAACGTATGCTAATTGGAGTGTAAAGCTACACAATCACAGTTGTAAAGCTGGTGCTACAAATCACCATGGTGCCGCGGCGGTAATCACCCTCGCCAAGGGGAGTTAGCATGATGTAAGCAGAAGAAGAAATCCCATAATAACCAGTGCTGTGGAAACACATTAGCCCCTTTTACTGGTTTCTGTTTCTGCCTAAATGTTCCAGATCAGCCCAGAGTCAGAGAAACGTGAGCTGAGACGTTCTTCAGGCTTAAGAAACCGAATGAGCTGCAGCACTAGTGCTGGTTCTGCTGGTGGGAGGGGCGAACGGGAGCTAGAAGAGGTCACGCTTGTAAAAAGTGAGCGTGTTCAACACAACAGATCGTGTATGGAGACGGCTCTCAGCAGCGTACAGCTGGGGCGTTGAGGAGTGTAATATCTGTGTGGGTGATGCAATAAGCCCGGCTCCAGCTGATCTATCACTGCTGCCACACCGAGTCATCAATAACGCTCCCAGAGCCGCACGGACATCTGCCCTTCGCTCAGAGGAGGGGAGGACGGGCTTCTGTCAGACGTAGCAGCAGAAACATCCATTTTTATATCTGTGGTCTCAGCAGGAGTGGGCTTGGCTAGGAGACGGTGTGGAGGAGTCTGGGTGTAATTATTATGTATCAAAGCAGATTCTCAGTAGCCAGAGACTCCTTCACACCTACAAAGATGTCTTAACGTCTTCTACGGGGGTGGAGGACAGCGTCTGCTAAGGGTACACCACCACAACACCGTAAACCCCACCCACCCATCCTGACCAACATCTGTTCAGCCTCTGGTCTTCTAGCAGGTAAGCTAATAGCAGAGTTTCTGCAGGGTTAAGGGAGCCCAATTTAAGACTTTCAAGACCTTTTTTAAGGCCACTTTGACCAAATTTAAGCAATTTTTTAAAATTATATTTAAGCTATAATTTCCAGCCATTGCCTGGAACCGGTGCGATCCACGTCACAAACGTGGGATTAACCATCCAATTACCATTAAACTTGCACTTCCCCGTGGCGCAAGCTCCCACTAGCTTAACCAGCTAATGTGCTCATCTAAAAATAGCCCCCTTTCACAACCAACTGGATGTATACGGTTCCGCTTACGCCAGTATCGTACACAAAAAATGCTGAACACTAACTAGAAATTCACGAAAATGTTACAGAAATAAAATAATCTTGTTTATTGGGTCTTTGGTGATTTAAGACCTTTGGAAACTGTGTTTAAGGATTATTTGTCATTTTTATGGATTTTCAAGGCCTTATATTTGGAAAAGCAAATTTAAGACTTTTTAAGACTTTTAAGGACCCGCGGATATCCTGTAATAGGGAACAGGTAAGTAAAGGCCGCTGGGGCGTTATTCAGGAGAGTGGTGGGGTGCTACAGGGGCCCAGATGGGACAAAAACACCTTAAACGCAACGATTAGACGTGTAAATAGAAACTGGGACAGATGCAGCTTCACGAGGATTTGTTCCCATTTCACACTGAGGTGAGACTCAGACACTCACCAGTCCTCCCAGCACACGTTACCACTACAGCACTGGTCTAAAATAACAGGCTCAAACTGTGTCCAGGAGATTAGTTTCTGTCCGTGTGGGCCGACGTCAGCAGCATAAACATGCTAATGAAGGCTACGCTAGGGCCCCCAGGCTAGAAACCGACTGTGGTTCACTTTTATTTCACCAAACATGGAGAAATCTGTCTAACCCTAACCAGCCAGTAGAGACGTCCAGCGGTCGTCTGGAGCTCCAAACCATCTCACTGCTCCTACTGACGTCCCCGCTGAGGAGCTAGTTCTGCTGTGGAGACGGCGCAGGAGAGGTGAGATGAGCTTTGTTTAACTCTCTAGAAACCATCACCTGCTGGTGCTGATGGAGCCGGCTCCTGCAGGTGCTGTTTCAGGATGTTGTGGCTCACGTGTGTTTAGTTGTGAGTTTTCATTCAACAGCAGAGGATAAACCAGATGAAAAAGACTCGCTGTTCCTCTGAGATCATTCACAGCCAGCTGTGTGAGCAAAGCCACAGAAAGGAGGCAAATCATTTCTTTCAAAGTGATGGTCTTACCCAGAATAAATTACTTATTCTCGATGATCCCAAACAAACCACCAGCTGACTGGTTTAAATCTCTGGACTCCTCAATTACTAAATTCCTTTGGCAGGATGAACCTCCACGAATTAGCTTAAAAACGCTTCAGAAGACCAAAGACAGAGGAGGACTGGATTTACCCAACTTTTATTATTATTTCTTAGCCAACAGGCTGCAATATATACCAAGATGGTTGCAAGATAACCCATTAGACGAGTCCTGGTTAGACATAGAACAGACACTTTGCAATACGATAGAGCTTTCAGACTTACCATTTATTAGCTCAAGCATAAGAAAACATGAAAGCTTCAAAAGTATTAGTATCAGCACCTCTCTGACAGCATGGTGGGAGTATCTTAAAATGACAGAGTCTTCACTAGTACCATGCAGACGCATACCTATCTGGAATAATCCTGACATTTTGCAAAACAACAAAATGATGAACCTGCCAGACTGGAAAAATAAAGGAATCCTATACCTGGAACACGTATATGAAGGATTGGACTTCATCCCATTTAATCAAATAGTCTCCCAATTTGGAATGGATAAGAATAGCTTTTTAGAATATCACCAAATTAAATCTGTAGTTAAACAAACATTTAAGTACAATAAAATAGAATTACAAACACCACCAAGGGTATTAGACTTTTATAATCTCAAACCCCCCAAACTACTGTCTAAAGTATATAAGACACTGTCCAAAATAGACGATAAAATTGCAATCCCTATTGAAAAATGGGAGGTGGATCTATCAGTTAGCTTTGACCAGGGCTTCTGGTCCCAAACTTGTTTAAAAACTTTTAAAATGATCAGACACCCCAATTTACAATTAATTCAGTACAAAATTCTACACAGAGTACACTATACAGGTCATCGGATGTTCAAGATGGGGTTTGTGTCGTCTGACACCTGTACACACTGCACAAACAACATTCCTGACAATTACATTCATGCACTGTGGTCCTGCCCACCTGTCCAGGAATTTTGGGGTAGAGTATGTGAGGATCTGTCAAAATGTCTGAAATGTCATATCCCAACTTCCCCCTCTCTTTGTTTACTGGGACAGCTGCACGATGTCCCGATTGCAACATCTTTGGTTCACGTGGTTCTGACTGCCATATGCATCGCTAAGAAAACTATCCTCTTGAATTGGAAAAATAGAGAAAGTCTCTGCATCAACCAGTATAGAAATCTTTTGTTAGATCATATTGCACTTGATATAGCCTCTGCTTCCACTTCAGATGAATCTCTCTGGGCTCCTTTGATCGGTTCCATCACATAGCGAGGGTGGGGGGCCGTTGATGTTGTCCTGCGGGATGGTGTGGGTGGGGGGGTGTGGGGTCTGAGTTTGGAGTATCCGGATGTTCCCTGGAGGTGGGTTCACTGGGGGTGTCTGGGACTGGGGGGCTGTTGCCCCCCTCTGGAGGTGCTTGGGTTGCCTCGGGGGGTGGACTACTGGCGGTTGTGAGTGGGGCCCCTTGGGGATCTTGGCGGCGGCCATGGGTCACTGCCTGGCAGCTGCAATACCCCTGGGCGGGTCTGGGTGGGGGCCTGGGGGCTCGGGGTTTGGGGGTGGCCGGCCCCGTGTGGGGATCTGGGCGGGGCCTTGGGGGTCAGGTCCTGACATGTATGCTGCCGGGAAGAAGGCAGGAACACTCAGCAGTGCCTGGTCCGGGTTCAGGGGCATCAGGTAGACCTTGGCTCCTCTGCCGTTCCATCACAGGGGAGGGGGAGGTCCAGGACGGGGAGGACCCAACCTTACCTGGATGTCCCATGTCTTATATATTCTGGAAGTTGTGCAAATGCAGGGGTGGGCATAGATATTCTGCTGGGATGGGGCTGGGTTGGTGCCCTCGGACTCCGTGAGGCTCTGTAATGCTGCTGCTTTGGGCCCTGGCAGGATGGGCTGGGGTCTCCATGCCCTGGGTGGCAGTTTGACAACAGAGGTGCCTATTGGGGCCAGTAGGGGAGCTGGCTCCCTGGAGGGCTAAGCCCAACCAGCCATTCCTCCCCATCCCCGCATATTTCTCTCCTCCTGCTCCCTCACATCATCACACAAACATACACATAGGACCTTGGGGGGTGGGCAAGTCAGGGAGTGCGGGTATGGACCCCATTTCCGCATTCCTGTGGCAACCTGCCCCCCAATTTTATTTGCACCTTATACACTTCCACTGACGACATTCCACACAAACACACACTTAGGGCCTTGGGAGTGAGCACATTCAACGGCATTTGGCAGGGGGATATTTCAGCCTCCTCCCGAGTGCCGGTGCCCACTTCCAATTTTAAACCGCACTTAGACACTGATGGCTGAGGGTGTAAGTGGGGTGGTGCGGTGGCATCAGCTGGCATATGCCGGATGATGCCCGCACTGCCCACTCACCACAGCCATGGAATACACCTCATGATCACACAACACTATATTGGAGCAGGTGGAGGGAGACTAGGGGTCTTAGCCACCTCTGTTGTTGCTAGGCTTCCTGGGGCTGGAGGCTAGGAGGGAGATCTGGCCGTCTGGTTGGGGTCTGGGGTGGTGGGTTGCTGTGCTCAGCGTTGGGCGGGGGAGCCTGCTCATCAGCACCCCAGCAGAAAGGGTCAAACTCTGGTTACCGGTGATGGTTATACCCCATGTGCAGCAGTACCGGGACCAGAGTTAATAGGGTGTGTATGGGGAGCATGAGTGGGTGTCCGGCGTGCATTTTTCTAAGTCTTGGGTTGTATGTGCATGTGTGAGCATGAGGGAGGGAGTGTGTGACTGTGTTTGTGTATGACTGTATATGTCAGGTGGGGCCTTTGGGTCCTCCCCTCTCCTGGAACTTCTCTTGATGATATAGATCTTTGTCCCCCCTCCCCCTGCCACACCTGGTGTGGGGGCTTGTGCCTTGGTCTGCCTGAGTGTTCGTGGCAACCGGGTCTGGGGGTTTAAGATTTTGGCATCTGCCTGATAGATCCCGGTGGCTGCCAGGTGGGGTCTGGGTCCCTGGGCTCTGCTGGGTCCCCGGCGGGGGTGGTCACCCCTGGGTCCCGGGTCGCTGGGTCCCGGGCTCGGCCGGCTAGGGGGTGGGAGGCTGCGGGCGGGCCTGTGGGCTTGCCGCTGATATCTCCAGGGACTCTGCCGGCTGCTGGTTGTGGCCCCCCGGGGCGATCCTCTGTGCCTCTCGAGGGGGGCGGGGGCCTTTCTGGTTGCAGTCTCCTTGGGGTTCCTGCATTCTGGGGCAACGCCTGGATCTCTGGGACTTGGAGCTCCCACCGTCTCCTGCGCATCTTTGGGGGGCGGATCTGTGGTCCCTCACACTCTCTGTTGGACGCTCCTATAGAGAAACCTTAAATAAACAAGCGCGTGTACACACACAGGTGCTCACATGGTGCTCTCAAAAGTATGGGCTTGGGCACGTTCAACACATGTCTTAAGACTATGGTGGGCACTTAATGCATTGTGATTTATTATCGTGATTCTTCAGTTAAGCAATGTTGATTATATATATATATATATATATATATATATATATATATATATATATATATATTGTTTTTTTTTTGTTTTTTTTTCATCAAGTTGACGCAGTGATAGGTAGATCTTGTTGTATTGTTGTTGTGTCCCTTTTTTGTGTCCTTTTGTTTTTTTTTTTGTCTTTTTCTGCAGGTTTAGAAGCAGACTCTTGTTCATTGTTTATTTTTGTGGAACCCCCCCCCCCCCCCCACACACACACACACTCTCTCTCCACCTTTTCTCTTCCTTTCTCTTTCACCTCTGTCTCCGTGTCTGGTCGGAATTACAAAGCATTCAACAACAATAACAATAAAGTTTTAAGTATCAGGCGTGACATTAAAAGCAAACGCTTTGATGCTCCACCTGAGAGTAAATCTGTAAGGCTTGTCACCAGCATTCAGACATCAATTCTGCTTGCTTCACAGCCAGACAGGACACGGTAAAAAAAAAAAAAAAAAAAAAGTGCCCCAAAGTGCTGTTGGCCTGTGTGCTGCACTAGTGGAGGTAGGAAAGCTGAGGAGCTGCCTAAGCCTCTTCACTGCACAACACCTCCCGCTGCAGATCCCCGTAGTCGCCTCATTCCTCTTCCTCCTCTTCGGCAGCCCTCTCCTCATTTTTCTTCCACATTCCTACGTCCCTTTAATCACCAGCCTCTGAATCGCTCTTCCTGCTCTGGCGCTGGCCCAGGCGGGCAAGCGGTGCTCGCTGCTCCCAGAGGAGAGGAAGAAGGGAGGAAATTAGACACGTGGACACCCACGGTGGTGCAGGAGGTGCGGATACCCACGGATACCTACTTCCATTCTGCTCCCATAAAGCCAGGAGGAGGGTGCCCCACTAGTGTCTGAGGCTAGATTAGGCTCCTCCCCCTGCATCGTTCACATCCCTCCCTAATGGGACTTGATACAGTCTGACACTAAAAGATGCCGTTTGTGCAGGTTCTGGTATTTTTCCTGGTTCCTCTGATGCCTCTGAATGCAGCTGGAAAACCACCTGACTGAGTATTCCTTCCTTCCTAGATGAGGCAGAATAAAACATGCTAAGCTGGATAGTCTGAAAGCATAATCCTTCTAAACACCCTTTAGGATAAAGCAGCTGCTGGCGGCGTCTCAGAGAGCAGATATTGGGAACAACTATTTAGAGGAAAGTTTGTTGAAGACTAGTGGAAAGCCAGCATCCACACATCTGTGAGAGACGAGCTGCAGATCCAAATATTCCACAGCGCCTACGCCAGGAAGAGCCTGCAGGGATTTGTGTTTTCTGTGCTGTGCGTCACTCACAAGAGACTCTTGCCCGACTTTAAAGAAGCGCGTCCTCGCTGCTGCACGAGCATCGGGGCTGAGCCAGAGCATCGACTGGAGCCGCCATTTTTTCCCGTCGGTACATGAGCCGCAGGCGCAGTGGGAGGCTTTGGAATGTGGTGGGAAGACTGCACAAAGTCAGGATTCAGTGATGCTGATGTTCACTACCCTGTAAATGTCCTCATTAACACTGTGGCTATTGCAGAGGTTAGACATGAGAATGCTGCAGATCCATTTCCTGATCAGGAATGCGCCCAAAATGCCAACATGCATCAACGTTCTCTTATGAGCAGGAATTAAGAGAAGAAAAGAGATGACATGTTAAAGCTGCTGCCACTGGCTCAACAGGGTCACCGTGGTAACCGCAGAAGGGTCACCATGGCATCACAAGAGTCTATTTTCACGTGTCGACAAACAGATCAAAGGCAAGCTGAGGGGATCTGAGTGTTTGTCCAACAGCAGTGAGAGAAGCTCCGGGTCAACGAGGACAAACAAACCTACGTCATGATGCAAGAATGATGTCGCCACCCGTGACATCATCACTGTAAAATCTACCAGAGACCTAAAGCTGAAGCAGATTGTAGAGAAGCTATCAAAGATATAAAAATATCTCTTCAGTCACGAAGGGTTCACCGTTCTGGGATCCTGAAGGACGTTTCTACAGACCCGCGTCGGGCTAGGTGAGCGCCATACCTGGAACTGGAGCCGCTACGTCAGGGATCTGGTTTCACACCTTTAACGCCGGGAACACACCGGCCGCGGAAGCGCCGCGAAGCGCCGAGAAGCGAATCGCTCACGAAATTCGGCCACTGCTCGCCGCTCCTCAGTTCAGATCAGACGCGCCCCAGTCGAGGCGCGCCTCGGCTCAGCTGTAGTTTTTCTTTTAAACACTTGGTGTCCTCCATTTCCTCTCTGCCTTTTCTCAGCTCTTTTCCTACGTTTGAGTGTTTGTGCGCGTGCGCGCGCGCGCGCGTGTGTGTGTGAACCTATGGTATGAGTTGTTTCTGCCAGTTGAATCTCTTGGAACCCGCTCCAATTCTGCAGCTGTATCCTAGCAGTTTCTTCCGACATGGGTACGTAAATAATCGTGTTTTTCGGGGGTCGTACAGCTCCTTGTGTTTCTCAACTTCCATAATTAATTTAAAGTCATCCATCCTAACTGCTTGCCTCAGACTTTCTGCCTCTCTGTCCTGTTTGCTCCGGTGAAAAGACACCCAAAACCACTCCCCCCTTCACGTGGTCACACACGCACACAAGTTCGATGTGTGTGTATGTGTGTGCGTGTTCGTGTGGTTTTTCTGCAGTGTCTGTTTACGAACACATTTGACTATTGCGGAATTTTATTTTGAAATGCTTTATTTTGTTAACTTTACCGGCCTGCCTCTTATGTCTACGTTTGACTTCCTGCCAGAATTGACGCGATTCACCCGCGGCTCGCGAAAAAAATAGAGCCAACGCCGAAATGATCGCTGCACGGCGCGGGCTGGAGCGCCGGCGCGCGCCGGCGCGAGGCGATTCGCGGCGCTTCGGCGGCCCATGTGGTCTATAGAATAGCTTAACAAGGGCGCCGAATGAAGGCGGTCCCATTTTCGCGGCGCTTCGCGGCGCTTCCGCGGCCAGTGTGTCCCCGGCCTAAGGCTTTCTTTGTTGTCCTCTCCACTTAATATTTACATCAGGGGCGAAAACCCGACCTGAGGATGCTAACCCTAACCCGGGACACCCGGGGGTGACACCGAAGCTACATACACCCAGATAATCAGGAACAGGTGGAAATAGTAGGAAAATCCCAAGCGAGGGGTTGAGACAGCGCCGGGGAGGATACAGCTCACCAAAATAAAACAGGAAGTAAAGGTGACAAGGCCATCAGCTTTGACAGCCTTGGGTTAATCCGTGTGGAAACACTCATGACTAGTTCCTCATCAACTAGTTAGTTCTTGACCAACTCTAACCAAGCAGAGGAATGGGTTCCTCAAACATCTCAGCTGCGTCACACGACCCTTCACACTAAAACAAATAAATACAATCAGATGTGATTAAATATTGAGGGAAACCTTTAGATTTGGTTTAGCTTCAGGTGACTGGTTAGGGTTGGATAGGGTTACACACACACACACACACACACACACTAACCCTAATCCCTGGATTCTTGACCCTGATCCTTCAGAATAAAAGACCCCTGACTGATGTCCACTCCAGCTAAGACGAATCTCTCCGTTTACGTGGCGTTGGAGCCGTGTTCTTCCTCTGACTGGTTCACATGGATAAAATGTTGTAGAAGTCCTGATAAAAGAATCCCATCATCTGAATCCCAAAGCTTGGAGACGGATCACCGTGTCATCCAGTCGATGTGAACGTCCTCAGTTCAGACTCCAAACATCAGCATTAGTAATGTTTGACATTCCTGGTCTGACTCCTGGCCTTTAGTGGGAATAGATTTTCCATTTTCCGCTCTAACGTGCTATTTTTCACATTAACGACGTGCCGCCCCCATAGTTTAATCTAATAAGGATGAATCAGTTGATTGATACGGTGGCGTCAGGAGGAGGGCCTCTAATGTGACAGAGACGGCGCTTAACTCAATACGGCAGCCCTGCAGTGCTGAACGGGAAGAGAGTGGGCCGGGTGTGTGTGTGGGGGGGGTGGCGCTGCACTCCACGCGTGACTTTGTCAGACATCTTGACTTTGTGCCGTCCTTTTGCGGCATCCACGGCTGTCAGAGAAAGCAGCGGGCGCTTATCTCCGTTCGTCTCCTGGCTTATCTACTGCTCACCTACACGTCGATGGGAAATCAATGGGAAGCCTTCAGTGTGCAGTCAATATAACAAATGACCATTTCAGACCGGCACTTGCAGACAGCAGCCCTCACTCACCGCCATGGGCGCTGGAGCTGAGCCCCGGTCCTCCGTCTGGTGGAGAATCCATGGAGGCTAAGCTGCCTCCACACACACACACACACACACACACACACACACACACACACACGCGCACACGCGCACGCGCACACGCACACGCACGCACACACACACACACACACACACACACATAAAAACAGGAAACCGCTGCAAGGCATCAAATGTTTCGATGGTTGGAGTAAACCCCAAAGACCGCCCAAGGCTCTCAGCACAGAGAACAGCCATGTCTGTTTAGTGAGCGCTGCTGAGTAACGGTACTCTAACTCTGTGAGGTTTCTTCCACTGACTAACTTTCACCGTCTCATGTTACAAAACGTCTAACTTTACGTTTAAATTCTCTACGTCACACGTTTCACCCTCCACCCGTCAGCACGTGGGCTCGGGACGCAAAGGAAAACACATCACTGTCCTCTAGTTATTAACCAGTGAAATACAAGAACACTGACACTTTCTCACTTCGGCATCTTGAACTCTGGGAATAAAACGTCCGGAAAAGGTGGAATAATATTAGAAGTAATCTGTTTGTGGTCCAAAATGTCCACATCTGTCTTTTCCACTCACGTCCAAAGGACACGGGAGTGAGGTGTAAAAGGGTACGGGCAAGACGACGAAGGAGGGGAAGCTGAAAGTTTATTCTGGAGGATTTAGTTTAATCCAGAGGAATAGTTTATTCTTTACCAGATGGAAGCAGAGCCGCCCACAGCCAGGTTATCCACGGCGGAGTTGGGTCACAAACAGGACGGCCCGAACGCTAACCCTGCTTTCACCACTTAATCCCACTTTCCACTCTTAATCTGGCAAACATAATGTGATAGGGTTTTAAAGCATGTGTCCCGTATGCTCCAGACAACGTTAGCCTGGATTACTGCCACATACCTGAGATATGGGTTTGTACCAGAGTAGAACCCTAACCATTAGACAACGATGTACCATTTCTCTCCTGTTTCGTGATGTTTGGCCGGCTTCTCTCAGTTCTAGATGGATGTTCTATTATCCTTTAAAACAAACAGAAGTGGAGTCTTGAGCATAAAGAAGCCGATTTATTTCACTCACTCTAGTTCTGTAGAACGACACCATCGCCGGAGCACCATGCCAACAGCGTGAGTCACAGATTCAAAGTGCCGCTCGAAGCACTTTTAAAGAAATGTCACAGAGCCCAAAGGGCCAGCCAATTTCCAGAACCTTCTCCGGTGAAATCTGCCCTTCATTATCGCCTCCATACGCCTCTCAGCTTCGCGTCTCTTTCATGTTTTGATTTTCTTTCTTTTAACATTTTGAGAGAGGAGCTGTCAGAAACCATTTTCCTTTCTTCTCCACAGAAACATTCCTCAAATAAACGTGTCAGACTCCCAAAGTCAGACGCCGTCGTGGCTGACCTTCCACGGCTGTGAGAAGAGAGGCAGATGACGAGATGACACTCAAGCTGGGAGATCAATCAACACTGAACCTGCATGGGATTAGAAACGGTTAAGGACTTCCTCGGTAGAGAGCCAACCTCCGAAGACTGACTAGCTGTTCAAGAGCCACTTCTGCTAAAGCTGGACCTCAAACTGGTTCAGATATGAAGGTGGGAGATGTTCACCCCAATACGACTGAAGGTGTGTGTGTGTGTGTGTGTGTGTGTGTGTGTGTGTGTGTCAGTTTGATCAAACCAGTTCTCCTCCAGCCAGACTAGCACATTTCCATCACATCAGTCCATTAAAGGCAATAGTTCAGCTTACTGATGTGCATGAAAACGCACCGAGTGTGAGCAAACATTTGTCGGTAGTGTGTTGGGCCAGGGGCTGAGAACACATCCTTGTGGAGCACCATCATGGAGGTAAAGGAGGTATTAGCATGCCAGATGTCTAATTCCTCATCACTAGCCGTGTGTTTGTCTCTGTATGCATGCTTCTGCTGTGGACAGGTGAGCTTGTTGTGCTGGTAGAGTCACAAGGTTCGTGTTGAATGTGTCTTCTTACTAACGTGTTAAAATCCATTCTGTCCAGCATATTTAAGGTCAAATGAACTCCAATACCACAGCTGAGTCCTGTAGAGTCTTATTCCACTTAAACCTTTTGACGCTGGCACTACTGGTGAGTCGATCATTTCATATTTTCCACAAAAAGCTTTTCTTTTCTTTCTTTGCACCAAATCTGTTCCATATCTGATGTTCATTCACACTCCTATTGATGTCGCTGCATCTGCAACAAAACACTGAATGAAGCAGAGCTGCAG
Source organism: Nothobranchius furzeri (assembly GCF_043380555.1). NCBI lineage: Eukaryota > Metazoa > Chordata > Actinopteri > Cyprinodontiformes > Nothobranchiidae > Nothobranchius > Nothobranchius furzeri. The sequence continues at coordinate 46,553,006 of NC_091754.1, read as the reverse complement.
CAGCAGGCCGAGATCAGACACAAGGAGGGATTTCACCAAGTCTGTGTGTGCATACGGCTGCTAATGTGCACTCGTATTACAGTCCCTTCATGTTTGTGAAACACAGAGTTTAATGTTCGAGTGTGGTCGGTGAGCTAGAACAGGGTCAAACAGACTGAATGTATTTTAAAATACTACAAACAATTAATACATACAGCTAAACTCTGCGTCAAATCATAGAAATCCTCTTTTACCCAACCTCAGTTTCACCGGTGTACGACTTATGGAGTTTGGTTACCATGGTGACAACAAAAAGTCACTAGTGGTTACCAAGGTAAGCATGATGAGCCACCGGTAGCAACTTAAACATTTCTGTTGATCTTTTGGATCTCAAGAACATCATCAAGTCACATCTCAGATCAAACTGAGTGTTGGGTGGATAAGGGTACTTCCTGTACAAACACATGCTGGGTTTGAGTCAGCTGACTTTTGTCGTAGCTGTTAAGAACAAATGTTGGTCTGTTGTTACTAAAATACCCTAATCGGATCATGTGAACACCTGGGAGGTGTTCTGGGGGACATCAGCTGGTCTCCATCAGCACAAAGGTTGTCTTGTCCAACAGAATGCACACACACACACACACACACTGGTGGAGAGTAGATCACCAGTGAAAACCCAAGCCCATGACTCAGACAGGAGTCATCCCTCCTGATGATCCCAGATGTTCCAGAAATGGGACCAGAACCTTTCATGAGTCAGCGCTTTAGTTTGATGCTGATACCCCCCTCGCCCCCATCCCCCGGCGCCATTAAACTAGGCCTTTAATGCATCTGCAGCCAGTTTAGGCTGAAGACGGTGCATGGCAGTAAAAAGAAATGTGCGATCATCTGAGGGTAAAAGGTGACCTCTAACTCTGTTGGAGAGAAATTACGGAGCAGCCAATCACTGCTGGGGCCATGAGATTAAAGCGGCTGTGTGTGAGAGTGAGACACGGGGGTGAATGTTTTTCTAAATCATCTGTTTAAATATAGTTTAAATTATAAACACTTAGGGGTGGGCCCTTTTGATTGGCAGGTGTCTAATGAGCCGTTCATGCTAGCATTAGCAGCTAGCCTCCTGCAA
>NC_091754.1:46441904-46546904 GCF_043380555.1 Nothobranchius furzeri | reverse complement strand
AGGCGGCCTTCAGAACCCGACCCATGCAGCTGCGGTCCTTCTGTGTGCACGGATGCTCCTCCACACCAGCGGTGGCTGGAACTGTAGCTGGTGCCATTATGCTTTTATTAATGAGCGTCACTCAAGAGTCTGAATGAGAAGAGCAGCAGTTTAGACGATTCAGGACTGGACCGGTCAGGAAGTGACGTTTCAGCAACAGGCTCTGACACGGCAAGCCGCGGTGCTGACGCGGTTTCAGAGAGCGGTCATGCTAAACGTTAGACAGCAAACAGAATCAGGCTGAAGCTAAGCCAGCAGCAGGCGTATGGAAAACGTCCTGATTCACATCTGACTCGGACCCAGGCTGGTAACACTCTTCATCCCGCTGCCGCACTTCCTGACCTTCCAGAACAACCGCTAACCAAACGTGTCTCTGAGGGAGACAACAGATGATCCCATCACCAACCAGTAATCAGAGAATTTAGTTACAGTGAGGCAGCCATCGATCGGCGTGGATAATTGGGTCTGTGGGGGTTGGTGGTGCTTGAGCTGTCAACATATCCTCCCTCTCTCTCCTCCTCCTCCTCCTCCTCCTCCTCGTGACGGAAGAAAGAGTTTGATGGCGTCTCATTCTGTCAGAGCATCGTCTGATTCCCCCGATGTTCCCAAATCAAGAGCAGGAGTTGTAATCAGCTGCAGAACCAGCCCATCAATAATCGGACGTACAATAGAGGATGGTGTCGGGCCTAATTATCCTGATTACTCTGTTAAACATCATAATCCTAATCATTAATCACAATCCATTAGACTTGTTTCATCGTCCTTTTAGAGCCAACTTCGTTTTTAGTAAATCTCCTCAGGAGGCTCTGATGGAAACAGTTTGATTTAATAAGGAAACTCGACACGAGTCCGGGTTACATAATACACGCCTCAGCAGCCGGTCTTTCACAATAAAAGCTCTGCTTGTGTCAGAAGTGACGTAAAACACACCAAGCGATGCTCGAGAGGCACTCTGGCTCAGATTCAGGACAGAAGCTGCACTTTTAGTCGATCACCTAAACGAAGCCCAACTAATAAAACATTATTGGCTCTAATAGGATTTAATGAGAATCTCCTGATAAAACCCGTTTATGGTAAAAAAGATTTTAGGAAGCTGCACTTTGGGTTTCGCTGTTCTTCCTGCATGATGGGTTAGGATTAGGATTAGGGTTACCGCTCCCACTTCCTGTAGTCTGAGACGGCTGCAGCACTCGAGCACCTGGGACACACCTGTTTCAGTGACTCGGTACTGCGTTCTGTGGCTCTGAACAGGAACAGCTAATGAACAGTAGCTCGGGGGGTGGGGGGGGGTGGGGGGGTGTCACACCTCCACCTTCACTAGTCTTCCACATTAAGAGTAAAACTGATCAGATAGTAGATTCAGTCCCATTAAAGATGGCCGCCGCAGCTAGAACCACTTGGCGTACTAGTACTGAGGACTCAACTCTCCTCACGCTCCGCACCGTTGCCTTTGGCCGCACCTGCTATTGGATCATGTGACCTGAGCTGCTGCATGAAGAGCCTCCGTGGCGTTTCCGTAGTCTGACGCTCCGCTACGAGGTCACTCGTTGGCCACCAGTTACCAGTACCAGTTGAAAGGGTTGACTGGCTAACCTGACCCCTGGTCTGACCTCTCTGGAGTCAGCCTAGTTTAAGATGGAGACACAAGAACGAGTCTGTTCATAACCCTAACCGAACGGTGGCGGCTGAGAGGCCAGATCAAAGGAGGCGCATCTGGAAACACAGCAGGAGCTCATGAATGTTCATGTGCATCCATGTCTGAAGGGAGTTTTCCTGAAAGGAATTCCAGGCTTATTTCTGATCCTGGGTCTGAAATAAAAGGAGCTGTTCACCTGAATGAACGGATGTTGAGAGTAAACAGTCTGAAGATTACAAACCAATCACAGCGTCTCCGGTAATTCTGTCCACAAAAACACACGCCTGCCGACTCCCCCACCGGAGACCAGGTCTGCATTTCAGAGTGATGTTAACATCAGCGAAGGGCAAGCCGCGGCCCTTCAGAGGTAAATGTGTGTTCCCTCCACCACGGGGCTGTGTGTCCTCCAAAACTTGCCTAAGTGTGACTCGGGATCCCTGGGGCCCCAGCATCAGCTGATACAGGGACTGACAGCGCAGGGAAACGGGTCAGTTTCACAGAAACGTGATTTAGGGTGTGTGTGTGTGTGTTGGGGGGGGGGGGTCTGGGTGGACTAGTCGGCCCGCTCACGGCGACGGGCCACAGACAGCCATCAGGAAGGCGTTAGCTGCAGCGCCGTAGCCTCCTCCAGGGCCGCCATGCTGCATGCTAATTTCATTACAGAGGAGCGACGCGACAGAGACATCTCTGTATGCAGATGAGGCAGCTCAGTTCGAGTAAAGCCGGGAGTACACTGTGCGACTTTTTCACTCGCAGCATTCAGCTTCAGCTCAAACTGTACGACTTCCTCGCAGAGCAGATCTCACGAGTCATGTGCTCACACTGTACGACCCAGTTCTCGCATGCGATCTGACTGCTCACACTGTACGTCTGGTAGCAACACGTCGGCCCTAAAAATGTGCTAAAAATAGCAGTTTTTACTCAACACGTCAGACTTTTTTGTCTTGCCTGTTGTCCTTCGGGAGTGCTGCAGGAAGACACACAGGGATTTATGGGGGTTGGAAAAGGAAAACGAAATAAAGAAAGTGAATCTGTGTTTTGTGATCAGTTTAATTTGACATGAACACGACAAACACGCTTTCTTGACAATCTTTGTGAGTAAAAAAAACGTGTAGAAACAAAAACGAACAACGTGTGTTATTAGGGAAATAGCGAGCGGCCGGCCGGCGTTGATGCAGGATTGCGCATGCGCCATGAGCGGTTCTGATACTTTTTGGATCGTAGCTGCTCGCAGCGCCGCTTCAACAGTGCGATACCCTCACGAGGGACGAGCGAAATATTAAACACACCAGAAGTCCCTGCGACCTCACGACTGCTGATCGGCGGCTGGTCACGTGGTGTTAATCGCCTCTCGTAACCCCCTGTACACTACACGACCGCTCGGCGCAAAACTCGCCCCGATGTCGTGGCTTCTCGCACGACTGGAAAATCGGCTCAAAAAAGTGAAAAAGTCGCACAGTGTACGCCCGGCTTAAATGACTCGGCGCGCGTGCCAAGTGTGTGATTATAGATCTGGGGTGTTTGTGCTGTAACACTCCTCCAAATGTGTAAAGTCTTTCGAGTCCAATCCCACAACCAACAGGAACGGGAACACTCAGCACTCGTAGACGACAACAGAACGAGCATTTTGCTGCTGCAGCTCCGAGCCACAGCACGGCTCAGGCACAAACAGGAGAGAAAGCACCTCGGCTGTAGGAATGGGCAGCGTCACAGCAAAGGACTCGGGGAAATCAGGGAGGTTCCATAAAAACGGGTACATTTGGCTAATTTAGCATGCAGAGTTTCAGCCATGGGACGTTTTCATTCATGCAGCACGTGTAAAGAAGCAAATGAAAGGCAGCAGGGGCCCAGACGAGCGGCATCCTGCCACGACAGCGGGCCTTTCTGTAACCCGCTGTGACACGAAACGAAAAATAAAATACCACTTCACTGGAAGCTCCGAGCTTCATGATTGGGAGTGAAATTACAAAGCCGAGCCCTAATCCCTGCTCCTGACAGCTGTTGGGGACCTTTGATGATCGGAGTTAATCCTGAAGGTTCGCTGGCAGACGGTCTCTGCATCAGATGTTCCTCCTACGGTGGATCTGGGCTCCGACTCCTCAGCTCCATCTTCCAGGACGACCTAAAGACCTTCAGGAGGATGAGTCGGGTTTGTAAACAAACTGACATTGGTAATGGCGTCTGCTCACACATCAGCAACTAACCTGCTACCAACCGCTAGCATCAGCATCGCTACCCCTAACCCTAGTGCAGCTTCACCGCTGCAGCCCTTCTAAATACGTTCTACTTTTATTATGAACAGTCAGAGTTTAGACACACGAAAGCTTCATTAAACAGCTTTAATGTTCAGAAACTCAGCTGGGTCCATGCTTCATCTACCCTCATGCCTTTAGTCTGAATACTAGTGAGTTCACTCGTTAGTGGCTCCTGAAGCATCTCGTGGTTTTACGTTGGGAGGCGCTAAATGAAACATTGTTTTTTTCTCTCTGAAGTGAATTAAAGCTCAAAGTAAAACTTACATCTGTGGAATAATAATGACTGATTACTGTTTAGCTATCAGAAGGGTTAGCTTATCTAAACCAGCATCCTCGTTTCTCGTTGTGATAGAACTTAAAAACAGCAGCTCAAGCCCCAGATGGACTCCTTTACTATTATTAGAGCCGGGCCGGTTCCACTAATGAGGAGGACGACCCACGAGGACCGCTCTGGCTGCTGGTCAAACTCTGAAACCATCCCACAGCCAGATTCTTCCTCCTCCGCTGCTTGAAGGACACTGATTGGTCGAGCAGAGCAGCGAAACAGGCCGGAGCGTGACTAAGTTGTTTTCAAGGCAGCTCGGGTCTATAAATAAAATGGTGGCCATCAAAGCCTCTGCACCACTGAGCTCCAGCCAAGAAGAAAACAACTTCTACATCTCTGATCGTGCTCATGCACAAGTGTTGACTACCAGATAAACATCTAGAGCTTTTGACCTTAAAGGATTTACAGAAATGATTTAATTAAACTAAACGGTGATTCTGAGAGAACGTCTAACAAAACGCTGATCTCTGAAGCTTTTATCTCCAATTCAATTCAATTCAAGTTTATTTATATAGCGCCAAATCACTACAAGAGTCGTCTCAAGGCACTTCACATAATAAACATTCCAGTCCAGGTCAGTTCATTACGCCAATCAGAAATAATGTTTCCTATATAAGGAACCCAGCAGATTGCTGTAAAGTCACTGACTAGTGTCAGTGACTTTACAGCAATCCTCATACTAAGCAAGCATGAAGCGACAGTGGAGAGGAAAACTCCCTTTTAACAGGAAGAAACCTCCAGAGGATCCTGGCTCAGTATAAACAGCCATCCTCCACGACTCACTGGGGATCGAGAAGACAGAGCAGGCACACACACACACACACACACACACACACACACACACACACACACACACACACACACGCACGCACATGGCGATTGAAGTGGAGTTCGCTGCGGCTCTTTCCTTTGCTCTAAATGATTTGAACATGTCTTTAAAACCACAGCAAGTAGAAGCGCTAAAAGCATTTCTTCTAAACAAAGATGGTTGCGCTGTCGCCTGACTCCATTTTTACTACAGCTAAAATAAACTACAGCGTCGCGGACGTCACACACAGCGAGGCTCAGTTTCTCATAAACAACGAAGGCAGCTGCGGAGTTCGCTGCAGCTCTTTCCTCTGTTCTAATCGACTCAAATGTCTTTAAAACCACGGGTAGAAGCGCTAAAAGCATTTCTTCTAAAAAAAATAAAAGATGTTTGCGCCGTTGCCAGACGCTATTTGTTTTTACTACAACTAGAAATCTACCGCATCATGTGGTACAGTCGGGATTTCTGTCTTTTTTCTGATTGGTTATTTTTGAGCTGCCTAGTCCCGCCCCTCAAGTGCCTCTCTGCCTGTGAGTTACCAGACTCTCTCTCTGTGCAGGATTAAACAGAGGACGAGTCTGGCAGGCCAGGCTGCCTGTTTCCTGCAGAATAAACCTGCTTAAATAAGCTCTTGTTAGAGAAGCTGTTCCTGTCTGTATAACACATCCTAAACCTCCCATAAATATCAGCTCCTGCTCAATATTTCCCAGAAAAGTGAACTTTTACTCGCAGCTATGAGGAACAGCGAAGAATAACACACAGAGTGGAACGGATTAACCTGCAACTGGAAGTTTTGTTTCCCCCAAGGGTTTCTTTCCTCCTACACCCAGGGTGCTGCGCGGCTCTTAGAGAAAATGTGTTTGTTCACGGCGGCGGTGAGAGTGCTGCCGCTGAAACGCATCTGTGGCGTTGGTCTGGGCTACAGAGTCATGAAAACATCTCTTAACATTTGATCACTTTACTTCTGCACCAGTGAAACTGTCAGGGATAAATTAGAGCCTCTCAGCCTGTCACACGTTTATTATCATATTTATTGGGTTTAATTAAGTACTTCCTCCTTTTTGTCACAGTTCTGACTTAAGCGCAGTCCCATTTGTGTTACTTTGGAAAACTTGTGCTAAGCTCCTGCTGGAAATCCGTTTAGCTCTTTAAAATGTAAAAACAGTGTTCATCCTTTCATTTTTTTCTCGTTTAACCCAGGTCGGACTGTAACCAGTCCTGGAGGACAGCAGCACCTCGAGGAGACGAGATGTTGTCCTTCCAGCATCATCTTGGACTTCCCAGTTGGGAGTGCCCAGAAAACATCCAAAACATTCCGATCACATTCCCACCTCAGCTGACACGTCTCAGTGAGGAGGAGAAGCTCCGCTCCAACCTGAGTCCTGTTACAGAGGAACCTCGTGTGAGCCCCTTGTGTCTGAAACACCTTCCTCTAGTCGTTTATCCAAATCCTGACCGCTGGAACGTGGACGGATCAGTAAATCGAGTCTCGCCTTTTGGCTCGGATCCATCTTCACCACGACAGACTGGAGCAACGCCATCTTTACTTAACACAAACACAAAATCTGTTCTTCAAAATCCTCCCTAAAACCCGAGGGAATGTTCCACATTTGTCCACAGGGAGACCGGAACCTCGACCGTGGCCAAACGGACAACATAAACGTTACCGTAAACCACCAGATCCCGTCGACTCAGACCAGAGTAACAGATCCCTTCCGTTTCTGAGCAGCAGGGCTGATTCATTATCTTGATTATAGAGAATAAAACTTTAACAAGTGGAGCTGACTCCGTCTTCCTAGGAGAACCAATCACGACGGCCGTAAAGAACAACAACATTTTAACAGGAAGCTGAGTCGTGTCGTGAAAATAAACACACCAGTGTCTGCTTCAGTTAGTGGATTAAATGATGCTGTCGGTCAACTCAAGACTCCGTTAGCAGTTCATTAAGTGGAGCTGTTGTTTATCGCGGTGCAAAGTGCAGTAAAACTTTAAAGATGACGGTTTTATTCAGCTCCCTGTAAGTGGAACACGCTTTAAAGCATCAACAGTAAATGCAGCATCATTTAATTACAAATGTCATAAAATCCAACACATTATAACACCCACTATAGCATCATCAGCCTGTTTACGCTGCTTTTACTTCAGATTTAGTCAGCGAGGAGATTTTATTCAACCATGATATTAAACTCAGAAAGTTTAGACGGTCGTTAATCTGGATCTCTTATACGGTATTTTATTTCCACGTTCCCATAAAGATTAAAAACACGCTTTACTACCAAAATGATTTTGTTTGACTGGCGAACATCAAAGAAAACCCCACAAACCTCAATAAAAATCCAAGATAATCAGCTTCTGCGTAACAAAGAGAGCAACAAGCCCCGACTACCAGTCCCTTTAAATACCTTTGGTAATGTTCGCCTCTCGGGATGCTGTCGTCACGCAGGCGCCCGTCTCCGGGGCCAATGTGTTGGACCGCCTTTGTGTGCAGGAGAATATGTTATTTCAGCTCAAATAGCAAATATCTGATTGAACTGGAGAGCAGAAAACAATCACATCATCTGTCTTGACAGAAAAGATGGGAAATGACAAAGGAAACCCCGAGAAAGAAATCAATCTCCCGTTTCCTTTGCAGGATGAAATTGGATTTCGACTAAAATAAAGGCTTAAAAAAGGGAAAATGTTCCGGCTCACTTTCTGTCCTCTGGCTTCTGTAAAGCAGGCGGCTCGTCAGACCACTGGTGCATCTTCTCTAAAACCAAAAAGGTTCGGTGACAGTGACTGTAGGCGTCTGAAGACTGCGCCTGAGGCCGTTTTCTAACAATAGCGATAATCTTATAGAGATTTATGAGGAGATACGGGCAGCAGAGACAACAGCAGCTAGAAACCTAACGCCATTGGTTTTAATGGTTAAACTGGTTAAACCAAACCAATCTATTTCAGCCAGCTCAGGTACGACTTCCTTTACAAACCCGTCACAATAACAGCCCTTCAGAGCAAACGTAAAACCACTAAAGCACCAAAGAGCCAACATCTAACAATCCACCGTGGTCCTGCGGAGGATTGTTTTCTACATCAAAAGTGTTGCAGAAGGGAAGCTTGTGACCGCCAGGGGTTTATTCTTAAACCCAGATTACGACAGGCCAATACAGCGCACATTGCATCATCTGACCTCAGAGCTGTTCTGTCTCCTTGCCAACTCCAGGGGACAAAAAACCTGTTGTGGGTGGGGCTTTAGGCGGATCCCAGAGTGCGACAGGCTCAAAATGCGGAAAAATAATGGAGAATCTACTTGTAGTTGGTGGCGGTAATGCACCATTCGTTGTTTGCCAACCGCCAATGAAACACCAGAAGAAGAAGAAGAGAATCTACTTGTGTTGCCTTGGCTCTGTGAAGCGTAGAGAGTTGGAAGACAGGAAGCCGGGAGAAGGCTGGAAGCTCAACGGAGGAGAACTCGAGAGGAGTCCCGGAGAGCTTGGAAAGCCAAACAGCTTCATGCAATCCAAGACTGAATCAGATATACAGAACTGCTCAACATCACTGGAAATGCACGTTTGAGGGTAAGCTAATGCTAAAGTCTGCAGATTAGAAAAGATTTCATCCTAAAATACTGTGATTGTGAGTAGTTGTAATATGTCGTAGTTACATGTACACTGTGGGCGTTTCAGATGGCTCGTTCGCAGCAGACCATCGGTCCGTGCCTCTGAGTGGTGGGATGCTGTTGCCTCTGAGTTCCCAAGCACACGGTGGTGTCAGGACTTCAGGCTGTCTGAATCCACGTTTCTCTGCCTGAAACTGCATCCCGCTCTGGAGCGACAACATGTATCCTCCCACCGGTGGGTTCCCTCAAGAGGAGGTGGCCGTTGCTTTGTGGAAGCTAGCTGCTGGTTCTGACCACAGAAGCACGGGGCATCTTGGTGTTCGCACCACAACGGTGTGGCCTTTCTCTTATTTCTCAACCAGATTTCTCCCCAACCGCGACGATGTCACGGTATTCTTACAGTGTTTGTGACGTTGTTACTAAAGGGACTTTGTGGAGTCTGTGGATGTTTTATGTCTACATTTATTAATAATATCAATGACTTCTCGTTCCTCTACTCCTGTGATGAACATGGACTTAGGGTTCCTCTATCAGATTATTGGTCCAATTTTCAGAGGTTTGTGGTTCTGGAATGGTCCCTGCGCTAGTTTGTGTCCGGTGTTTATAAAGAATTTACTGAAGCTATTGGCCACATTCTCAGTGTTGTCCTGAACGATATTAATTTCAATGACGTATTGCGGATTGTTTTGTCTAGCATTATTTTTAATGATGCCATTTAATATTTTCCACGTTCCTCTTATATTGTTCCTATTATCATACACTTGCTTGCTAAAGTATTTGTTTTTACATGTTTCTTAAATGTTTGTTAATTTATTTTTATACTTTTTATATTTATTTTCTGATACTTTTGTTCTCCGTTTTATAAATTCCCTGTACAGGGTATTTTTCTTTTTACAAGAATTGTTTAAACCCTTTGTCATCCATGGCTGACCTGCTTGTTTTTGTTCTGTGCTAAATTGAATTACTGGACAGTTTTTGTCATACAGCGACCTGAATGTTTGTAAAAATGACTCAAATGCCTTGTCAACATCCCTTTCTTTGTATACCTCTTCCCAGCTCTGAAGCAGTAGATACTTTTTTAATGCATTTATGTTTTCCTCTATTTTCATCCGCTTGGTTTTCTGATTGCTAACTGAATGATTTCTCTTTTAAATTCTGTCATAAACAGTAAAAACTGCTAGGTGGTCACCGGTGTTGGGAGTAACGCCATTTAAAATAACGGCGTTCTTTTTTAGGTAACGAAATAATCTAATTAATTACTTTTCCCACTGCTGCAACGCCGTTACCGTTACTGGGAATGGAAGGTTGTGCGTTACTATGTGCTTGTCGAACGTTGAGCAACAGTGTGAGGCTTTCTGACCGCCACACTTCAGCTGCAGCCAGGGAGAGAGAGGTGTCGGTAACACACTTACAAACACGAGGATGATTGGCCGGGTGGACGGAGACCCTCAGTGTTCTCACTGTCTCAGCATGCTGTAGACCCAACAGAGCAGTGATAAATAACGCTGTTTAAAATAACCGCGTAAATAAAAAAAATAATTTTTTCAGTAACGAGCAAACTAATTAATTACCGTCTTCTTTCATCAAAACGTCATTTCTGTTACTCTGTTCCAGTCATTACTCATTTATATTTCACTATTTATAGTAAATTAAGTAAGTTAAATTAAGAGGGGAACCCATTTTTCTAGCATTCTTTAATGAAAAAGGTAACTAAGTAGTTACTTTTTAGGTAATTAGTTACTTTTATAATCTCGTAACTCGGTTAGTAACTGAGTTACTTTTTTGACAAAGTAATCAGTAACTATAACTAATTACTTTTTAAAAGTAACGTTCCCAACACTGGTGGTCACTGATATCATTAATCAGCAGTCCACTTGTAGTGTTGTTTTCCAAACCGTTAGTAAAAATATTGTCTGTTAAAGTGGCATTATGGGATGTAATTCTGCTTGGTCTGGTGATTCTCGGATCTAGGCTGTACATTATATTGGTAAATTCATCTGTAAGTTTATGTTTACTAGGATTGAACAGGTCGATGTTAAAATCGCCACAAATGAAAATAACTTTCTGATTGGTTCCTGAATATGTTCCTTCAATCCACTTACTGAATTGCTGAATGTCAGATCCTGAAGCTCTGCAGATACAACTGATTAAAATCTTTTTTCTGGTTTTCTTTACAAATTTCTATTGTTAGACATTCCAATAAGTTGTCAATTGCAGTTGTCATATTTTCTACCACGTGGTAATTTAAAGTTTGGTCCTCCAGTCTTATTCTTTCCGTTAACAAAGTTAATTTCATAACCCTCTAGGTCAAAGTTCATTCCCTTCTCTTCCGTGATCCGTGTCTCAGATACTGCAAAAAAATTTAAAGGGAATAGAAAAGTGATCTAAATAATCCTTAATGTTCTGAAAATTTGCATATAAACGTCTGCTATTAAAATGGATTATGTTGAACTTTTCATCACTGTAGTAGCAGCAGCTGTTGTTGATGCTGGAGAAGACGTTCTTGTCTGGGTCTTTGTCCTGCTCCTGGTCCAGCACGTTATGGGCTGTGTGCTGGAATGTTTTAAGCTCCAGGTCACCGTGAGCAGAAAGTAGCTGAGTGATGTTGTCAGATGATGTAGATGAACGTCTGGCTGTCGACCGACAATAAAGACGGCCGTTTCCGCGCTTGTTTCAGACCGTTCCTGATTAAAACCTGCTCTGAATCTGTCAGGAACTCAAATCATGTTTCACCTCAGGAGACGGAGCTACTTTAGTTTGAATCTGCGACAAACACAGAACCTGTCGCACTAACTAGAGTACGCTGTAGCTACATAAACAAAAAAACTGCTCTTCATCCCACAGCAGCTTAAATACACCTTTATTTATCCATCATCATCCATTCTCATTAACTCATGTGTGTGGTAACTAGGGCAACAAGGCAGAGACAAACAGACAAACCTGTCAAGTTCAGATTTCCATAATTCATGTAACAAATGCCTGACATGTCAGACAAGGCAGCGTTGGCCCACAGAGGCTCGTACACGCTCTTATTTTTACTAAACACAGACTTTGTTGCCACTCTGTGACACGTGGGATTATTTAAATGAGCAGCAGAAAGATCTGTGTGCTCGGCGAGAGCGAAGCCATCTGAACTTAATCCAAGCAGCAAAAGGAAGTCTCATCACTCAGGCTGTACCGATAAGGCTAGCATGCATCTGGGCCTCAGACTGCGGATCCCAGCATTCTAAAGCGGCTTCTGCCTCAAATCCACCGTTCTAGAAAGCCGGACTTCTTACTTCTGTAAGAGTCTGAATCAGAAGCAGCACAGGTTCAAGTTCGTTATAACACAATCAGCTGCTGCGTAGAAACGCCGAGTCACGTCAGAAACATCCCTAACCCACGAGCAGCAGGAGGACCTGATGGTTTGAACCACAAAAGTCGGTGTTGGTTCTTCATGTTTTGTAGAAAAGTTCCAGTTTAGTCGAGAAGATCTGAACTGGGACTGCAGAGGAGACTGAATCCAACAGCAGAGAGTCGTGTGGGTGACTCACGCCTAGCCCACGCACTGATGAAAGTGTGTACAGTGTTAATATGTGAGCATGAAGAGTGTGTTTGTACAAAGGTTGGATCATTTAGAGAGATCCAGGAGTGTGTGACATCTTCTCGCTCATTTGAATATCCATCCATCCATCTTTCAATTCAATTCAATTGTATTTACGTATATAGCGCCAAATCACGACAAGAGTCATCTCAAGGCACTTCACATAATAAACATTCCAATTCAGGTCAGTTCATTAAGCCAATCAGAATTAATGTTTCCTATATAAGGAACCCAGCAGATTGCATCAAGTGCTATCTTCATACTAAGCAAGCATGCAGCGACAGTGCAGAGGAAAACTCCCTTTTAACAGGAAGAAACCTCGAGAGGATCCTGGCTCAGTATAAGCAGCCATCCTCCACGACTCACTGGGGATGGAGAAGACAGAGCAGGCAGACACACACACACACACACACGCACGCACGCACGCACGCACACACACACACACACACACACACACACACACACACACACACACACACAATAATGTGTCTATAGTTACATGTATATTGTGATGTCTTAGTAAATATTCTATTTGGTGAGAGATAAACTTTATTGTATTTATCCTAGTGGATCTATAATTAAACGGATAAACTAGCAGTAGCTAATCCAATGTCAAGGAAAGCAAAAATGTTATTATCAGGAGATAATGTTTAAGTGTTTAGCAGCAGTGTGCTAGACGATGGCCCCCTCCATGAGGCCACCACAGCTCTAAATCCATATTTAGTTAAAATCTTCTTGTGTTTATCCGTATCCGGAGTCGGATCCCGGGTCGCGGGAGCGGCTGGACGTTCCTCTCCCCCGCCAGTCTGGCCAGCTCCTTCGGGGAAGAACCCGCAAGTCAGCGGGGCTAAAAAAATAAGTTCCCAAACTAACATAACCGACCAAACACAGAGAAAATCAGAAAAAATGCTGGAAGTCAGGCGAACTTCTGCTCCACCAGAAACCTGGCCATGTGGTAAGCAGCAGCTACGCTAGGGCAGGACACTCTGCGCTGACGTCCGGTTTGTTGTCCTGCTAACTACGAACTTTTACAAGCTGATAAATCTCATGCATGACTGGCGCGGTCGCAGCAGTTCTCCTTTAAATACAGGAATAACGTACGTGATCCAGGGCCTACGGCAGAGCCCATTAGAGAATAACCCATGAGCCGACCGGAGAGGGAGGAGCCTAAGACCAACTATTCTGGTGGAAATTAGAACAGGGAGCCTGACCTAACTCTGATGATCTGGTGTGTTTTTATTTCATCTGTGGATTTGTAGCCTAAATATGTTAAAATGACAGGAAAAAGTACTAACGTTCCTGTAAATCATAAAACGTCTACCTGCAGCCCTCGCTACACGCATGCACGTTTTACACAACATGGCGAATGGCCTGCAGTTGATTTAGTGCCTTCTAAGGTTCTACAACCCCCCAAGGTGCTTTACAAGACATCCAGTCATTCATCCATTCTTACAGTGGTGGTGATGAGCTACACCTGGAGCCCTGGAGCGCACCGAGGCTGTCGAGCACAGGCACCACAAGCAGGCAATGTGGGTGAAGACGAGGCTCCAACCTGCAGCCCTGAAGTCCCAGAGTCGTCACACACCGGTGAAATCACACCTCTGCGTGTGACCCACGCCGTGCGGAGCGCTGAGCTGCAGCTTCGGCTGTGCTCGGGAACTATTCAGTGTTTTAATCCCCAACCCAGCCCCGTAAAGCTGAGCGTGAAGCAGAAACTCAGGTTTGAACCCTGTTCTCCCAGTGTAGGCTACTGAGAAGGTTAAGGGGCGGGGCTTAACTTCTCTGCCATTATTTAGCAGCTTTGTCTAATAAGCCATCACCAAATGTAGGTTTCTATTGTTTGTGTGAGCCGTCATGTTTAAATAAGCAGCAACACTGCGTCTGAGAGGCTGTTTGAACAATAATAGCATCCTTCCCATTCAGCTCACAAACCACCGTTTGTTTCGTTAAAGCAACAGGAAAACACTTCTTACACATATTAAACCTCGGGAACAAAACCCTGTAAAGTAGAGCTGTCTCATGATTTGGATTTTTCTTTAAAGATTGTTTGGATTTTGAAGTGTGACAAAGCGTTTAACCTTCTGTTGACCCTGAAGGCTGGATTAGGGGAACAAGCCTAATCCCAGAAGTGTGCTGTAATTCAGCAGCACCTCCTTATGACCCCGCGTCGCTCCTGCGTTGTCTCTGGGAACATTCCCTAAGGCTTCTGAAGTGCCATTGAGCCTTTGCCACCATCAGCCGCTCTTTTTTTCGGCGCGGCGCCGCTCATGTGCTTTAAATGACACATTGAGAGTGAAGCTGCAGCCTGTAATTGAATCTGTGCCACTGATCATCAACAATCAGGGCCATTGTGGAGCTGCCATCCCAGTCACCTGAGAGGAACACATCTGAGTGGTTCTGGCACAGAGTGGAGCTCCACAGCTCGCTCTCACAGCTGACCTGTGGAGCACCAAGCCGGCCTTCTCGTGTAAACGCTGATTCATGCTACGCTGAGTGAAAGCAGAGGGCAGCGGTTTATCCCAACTCCTGTTTTAATGCCTCCATGATCACCAGAGGACACCCGTCCTTCACCGACCTTCTCCATCACAGGGCAGATCCCCCCCCCCCCATCGCAGTAAGTCATGGTTAAAGGCAGGTGACATCATCAACCAACAACAGAACCAATCTGCAGTCTCACAGTTCAGGATCCAGGAAACACAAGCAGCAAGAGAGAGTTATGATAAATAATAAATGACCCGCACTTGTATAGCGCCTCTCAGAGTAAGGACTCCAAAGAGCTTTACACTACAGTGTTTCATTCATCCATTCACACACTGATGATGATGAGCTACGATGTAGCCACAGCTGCCCTGGGGTGCACTGACAGAGGCGAGGCTGTCGAGCACAGGCGCCACCAGTCCCTCCAACCACCAGCAGGCAATGTGGGTTACGTGTCTTGCCCAAGGACACAACAGCAGAATTCTCTGTCCGGAGCCAGGATTGAACCTGCAACCTTCCGATTACTGGACAACCCGCTCAACCTGTTGAGCTACTGCTGCCCCTTACATCATGAGTTGTAAGTTCACCTTGTGAGGAGGCAGTGGGTGCAAAAACGTGTGTGTGTGCGTGCGTGCGTGTGTGTGTGTGTGTGTGTGTGTGTGTGTGTGTGTGTGGATGGAGAACTGATGTTTTCTAACCAGCGTCTGAACGAAGCGTGAGGGTTCCTAACCGTCTCAGATGTGGAATCGTGCTTTTTTAGGGACGGAAACCCGTTTGCTGTTCCTAAACTGGTCTGGTGCACCCAGAACTCTGGTGACTGGAATCAAACCATCAGCTTTCTGGATTAAAGTCGATTAACGTGAAGTGTGAACTCACCATGCTACAACTAATCCATGCTAGCATCACTGGATCTTCAGCATGGAATATTTTATTCCCAAAATCAGAATATTCAGGATGATTCAGACTAAAGCCATCTTAATTGTAGCTCTGTGAAGGAACACACAATCACTCTACGCCAAATTCTGCTTGTATCAGAACGTACCCCGACCAGCAGGTCAGCGCCGGTCTTATGTGACCCAAACAGACGGGTAACCCAGGAGACAGTCCAACAGCAGCAGCAGACGTCCTGCTGGGACTAAATAAAGTCCACCCCGATGGCCGTGTTTCCCAAACCCCGCTGCTGCTGGGATCATCAGGAACCGACGTTTTATCCAGTAAAGGAATATTTGTTCAAAGTCACAACTTTAATAGTTTAGATTCCCAGAAAGTTGTTGCTCAGCTGATTTCACGTGCTTAGACACGTTTCAGCAGCAGAGACGGATGGACAACGAGCCCGCTACGCTCCAACAGCTGATTGTTGACTTGATGTTCACGTCGGAAAGCCGTCACTAGTCGTGAGATCTTAGAGATCTAAGAAAGGATTTCAGATAAAATCCCATCAAATTCCTGTTGTTTGGGTGGAATAGGGAGCAGAAACAGCTGCTTGTTAGCTTTAATTTACTGTTTTTATCACTCAGGTTGTCAGATTTATTCTCCAGCTGCCAATTTATGGTCTCCTTGCTTTCCTATGTCAGCAGAACACGTGTGACCGTAAACGCCATCTGGGCTGGTGGGAAACACCGTCCTGAGTTTTCCTCTTTAAACTATTCTGAAAGAAGTTTGGGCCCGATCTCAAAACATTGAACAAGCTTTTAAATAATAAATCCACCTCCATCCCATAATTAAACTCTCATTACAGCCACTGGTTTCACTCAGCAGCTCTAAATTATTTATTGAACATCAGACAGTGAAGCTTAAACGCATCACGAGTTGTAAGTTGTTCTCACAAAGCCTGGATTATTTATTAATGAAGGTGTTGAATAAGCCTCACGTCAGCGTGGACGTGTAGCTCCACCCACTCCGACCTCCACCCTACCCCTACAGACCAGATTCAGTTCCTCTGCTCCGGTACTTTAAACAACCAAAAATGTTTCTAATAAAGTTTAAAACAAATAGCATTAGCTTGTTGTTAGCACTAGCTACAGCAGACTGCTGCAGGGTTGTTTATAACAGGTGTTATTACAGGTGTCGCCCCGCTCCGGGAGGCTTCAAGAATGATCATCGTTTCGTTCTCGACTAAAATAAAGGCCACTGCGATTTTTCATAGCTGAGCAGTAATTGTTGACCCCGACCCCGACCGGCTGAATCTTGTGCCGTTCCTGGTTCGGGTTTATTTGATGATCTGCCCTAGCCTCCAGGTCCTCGATGCTGGACGGTGCAGCTCCCTACGCCCGTAAACCTCCAACTACAAGCAGAATAAAGCAGGAAGCCACACAGACTCAGAAATAAACCACCGATGGCGTCTCCAGCTTTTCTCTCTTGTGAGAGCCAGAGCGGTTTATGAATTAAAGCAACGCTGCTTGGGTTAAATCCGTCTCTAGGTTTTCTCGCCTCAGCGTCTAGAAGTCACCTTGAGAGTGCAGGCGTGAGGCGCTGCTCACCAGCGTCACCATGGCCCTCACGGCACACGCTTCACCTGCTCGGCGTCCGTGTGACGAAGGCCCTGTAGACGAACGCACGGGGGTAATGAAATCTCACACATCATATCATGAAGGCATGGGCGTGTGGCTTTGAGAACCTTGTTGGTCTGATTTATCACGCTGCCTGTGATTTCCATCTGATGGATGGCTATTGGAGGCTGCAGGACAGAGATGGAGCTCCTCTGGTTGATCTTTGTGTGTGCATACATCTGAATTAGAGCCCATCGTCACGCCGTGCTCGCCAGTGTGCACCAGCCATCTCATGCTTTGGTTATTTGCATGTCTGACTGCATGACTAACAAGGGATTTCCAGCAGGCCTGTCAGAACACTGTGGTGCCAAAATACCTGCCCTATCGCTGATCCCTACACCCGAGCCTTCCATCAGACGGCTGCAGGAGCCTGCACGAGGTGGCAGAGCCCTGCGGCTCCCAGCTGGAGCGCCTTCTTTGAAGAGCTTGTGAACAGGAAACTGACATTGTTGGATGCTGTCAGCGTTTGTAATGCCGATGCTAATAAGTCTCATATAATTTACCTCACAGCAGCTCATTCTACAGCCGATCTTTAATGGCTGGAATGCCACAGATTTCCATTCACATCAGCATTATGACTCTCAGCAGGCGCTGGCTGCAGATACTCTAAAATAATCCTGCCTTATCCTATTAAAACAGAGAAGAACTCACAGGCATTCACTTGTGCCTGTGAGTTATCTATCTATCTATATCTATATCTACATATCTATATCTATCTATATATTTCATATCGCGTTTCTGGATTTATTCCACCTTAACCCTGTTTAATCTATGAAAATACACATGACTGTTGGACTACGTAGTTTATTAAGAATTAATTGGGGTTAGAGTAGAAATAAGGCAGCATGGTAAAAAAATTCTCCTTTAGTCGTGTTTTATGGACTCAACCTGTCCCGGGTTTGGCCACGTGCCCATGAGCCAATAAACTTTTCTTTTTCTACACACAGAAATTCTTTGTGTCCTCTAAAACACGACTTTAATGAAATAAGAATATTTTTACTAGTCTTTATTAAACAAAGGCAGTGTGTTTGATCTTGTATGTGTTGGTAGGTCCAGGTTTTATTGGATCGATATCCCATTAAAACCTAAATCCTTGATGAACACTTTAGTTTCTATAATTCAGCTGTGTGAATGCGGGGTCTAGGCATAAAACAGGTGTTTTAGTAAAAAACAACACGCAGTGTTGGTCTGCTAACGCTAACCCTCAGAAACTCTAAAACATCAGTTGAACCTTTTTACAGAACTTCTCTCTCAGGATGAATGATGAAGAAAATATTTGGCATATTTTAAAACAACAGAAGTTATTTATCTGTTAAATGAATATTTCATGGATCAACATCATCATGCCCCAAAAGAGTTAGATTTAAGGTAGAGCTGGACAATCAAACTATGGAAATATATATTTTAAAATAACTACAGACATGTGGGAACATGTGGATGATACGTTGACATGAAGAAAAGATGAACAGCCAATCATGTAACTCCGAGCTGAAGCCACCATTGGCTGGAATGAAGCCTCACAGAAGGCAGCCAGACGCCATGCTAATGGCTATTTTTTATGTAGCTGTAGCCTTACAGCAGGTAACAGGTAGAAATAAAAACAACAACAGATCGAGAAGTAATAACACAGCATAGGAGCCAGAATCAGTAGTCATAAAAATGTCATTGAAGACATGGAGGAGAGAGGACTCAGTGCTGAGCAGGGGTTGAAAACCTGACTGAAAGACATCCATTATGTTATGATCGGCTAGATGAGTTGCTGGCTGATCATGGACCACCTTCTCCAGAATTTTTGACAGAAATGGAAGCTTGGAAATAGGGCGATAATTAGAAAGAACCGAGGCGTCAAGGCCTGGTTTCTTTAGAAGCGGCTGAACCACAGCATGTTTGAAGACAGGGGGTACAACACTAGAAATAAGACTGGTGTTGATAAAGTGTAGGATATAATGACCTATAGCTGGGAACACCTCTTTCAGGAGGCGCAGAGGAAGGATGTCGTCTTGGGAACCAGATGGTTTCATCGACAGAAGCAAAGATTGCAGGCATGGAAGAGAAATAGGTTCAAAGCTGAGGAAGGGCGCTGTATTAAAGGTTCAGGTAGGAAGGGTGTGCAGAGGGAGTGATAAGCTAGCCCTGATAGAGGAAACCTTATCAGAAAAGAAATCTAGAAACTGATCCGGGAGATTTGGTGCAATAACTGAGCAGTTGGACTCATGAGGAACGAGAACCAAATTAATAGTTTTGTAAAGAACTTTTTGATTGGACAGGTTTACAGAAATAATTTTAGAAAAGTAATAGCTTCTGGCAAGCATAACTGCTTGTTGATATTTGGACCAGAGGTCTTGCAAAATCTGATATGAAATCTGGAGGTGTTTTTTTTTTCCATTTGCGCTCAGTCTGTCTACAAAGTTTTCTCAAACTTCGAGTATGACAGTTGAGCCAAGGGTCAGATTTATGTTTGGAGTGAGCAGGTTTCAGAGGAGCAACAGAATTTAAGACTAAGATATTTATCATCAAAAAATTTGTCTAGACTTAAAATCTCCCCCCTCCCCTCTTGCTTTGGTGAAAGCTACAGGCGATTGGTCAACATGTGTAACTGCGTGTCCAGACTGTCTACACACAGAGCAGTAGGGGCGGGGAAGAGGAAGGATCAGACTCAGACACACAGCAGAGCACATGCGGGCGGAGGGAGACGAGAGGGAACGAGTAGGAGGCAAAAGGTGAGCGAGAGGGAGGAGAGTGCGACGAAGACGGTGAAAAAATGAGCGCCAGCAGTCGGAAAGTAGAGATTTCATAAAGTGGTCAGTTATTAGACCTATAGAAATGATAAATATTTGATATATTGCATTTTTTTACATTAGTAAATCATTTTACATATAGTTTTGCATTATTTTGGTTATAAATGTACTTAACGCAACAGAAAATCTGAGGAGCCACTTGGGAGCCGAAAGAGCTGGCTCTTTTTGGTGAGCTGAGACAAAAGAACCGGCTCTCTAAAAAGAGCCGGAATTCCCATCACTATTGTCCAGTCATCAGAAGGTAGCAGGTTTGATCCCGGTTCCATCTACAGAATGCTGGTGCTGTGTCTCAAGACTCTTACCCCACCTTGCCTGTGTGGTGGTTGGAGGGACTGGTGGCGCCTGTACTCTGCACCCTCGCCTCTGTCAGTGCGCCCCAGGGTAGCTGTAGCTACAATGTAGCTCATCTCCACCTCCAAGCTAAAACGTAGCTAGTCTACATGTTTAGAGCTACTTTAAAAGCTAATTCTTAGCTAGGCTACATGTTTAGACCTACTTTTAAAGCTAAACCTTAGCTAGGCTACATTTTTAGAGCTAATTTAAAAGCTAAACCTTAGCTAGGCTACATGGTTAGAGTTACTTTAAAAGCTAAAACTTAGCTAGGCTACATGTTTAGAGCTCCTTTAAAAGCTAAAACATAGCTAGGCTACATGTTTAGAGTTACTTTAAAAGCTAAAACTTAGCTAGGCTACATGTTGAGAGTTACTTTAAAAGCTAAAACTTAGCTAGGCTACATGTTGAGAGTTACTTTAAAAGCTCAAACTTAGCTAGGCTACATGTTTAGAGTTACTTTAAAAGCTTACACATAGCTAGGCTACATGTTTAGAGTTACTTTAAAAGCTAAAACACAGCTAGGCTACATGTTTAAAGTTTCTTTAAAAGCTAAAACTTAGCTAGGCTACATGTTTAGAGTTACTTTAAAAGCTAAACCTTAGGTAGGCTACAAGCTCATCTCCTCGTGTAAAAGGCTAGCAGGTTAAGTTTATTGTTGCTTGACTAAACCCTAACTCGGATAACAAAAAGATTTCATAACTGAAAAATGTAAATTGCCTGTATTTGATATAGCCCCTTCTAGAGTCCTGGAACCCCCGCAAGGCACTTTACAACACAATCAGTCATTCAACCAATCACACCTTGGTGGTGATAAGCTACACTGAAGCTACAACTGACTTGGGGCACACCGAAAGAGGCGAGTCTGCAGAACACAGGCGCCACTGGTCCCACCGAACACCACCAGCAGGCAAGTCGGGTTACACATCTTGCCCAAAGACACAACAACAGCAAAAGTCTAAGCGGGGCTCAAATCTGCAACCTTCTGATTACGGGGTGAGCAATCAACCCCTGTGCCACCGTTGCCTTGAAAGATGTTTTATTTTTACATAAAATGTAATTTTATTCAGTCATTCAAAGACATCTACCCACATTAGCAGGCATTGATTAGCTTATTGTAAAGGTTTGAATACATCTGAGAGTACACTTATACTTCATCATTTAAACATAACTGTGGGTAAAAGGCCCTTCAATGCCTGCTTACGGCTTTGACCGTAACACAAGTAACACTGAAAGTAATGATTGGTCTTCTTGTCAAATAAAAGAAAGAAAAAGCAGCTGTTGCGCTTTGAACACGTAATTATCCCGAAGGGCTCTGAACCGCTGATCCTTTATCATTAACCGATCTTTGTGGGTGAGGGAGTGATGGGAGTGCTAACCTGTGAAGGCAAACACTGTGTTTGTCTTGCTGAGTAGCTAAATTGGTGCTGTTGCAGCCACACATTCGAGTGTACAATCTGAGGCTCTTGACATGAAAAGTGCAAGTGTCCACTGTGATGGTCCAAAGTCCCTCTAATTCACTCAGCAGGGTGGAGAAAAACAAGGGAAAACGTGAAAAATGAACAAAAAGCTGCAGAAAACCATTAAGAGACACAATCTTGATGGCCTGTTGTGAATAACTGATTACCCATAAGGACTGTGACAATGTTTTAAATCTGAAAACACAAGTGAAGTTTGACATTTATTGACTCTTTGGTTGACATTTAGAATCTTTTATGTTGACGTATTCTTTGCTATTATTCATTCATCATTGTGGCATTTTTAGAGCCCTTTAATAAACCAATAAATGGGTTTTAAAAGTTTCAGTTTTCCCTTTCCACCATTATCTTGTCCTGTTAGATACTGACAAAGTTACAGTCTCAGCAATCTTCAGATTTCATCACTCTTTTGATGCATTCATGCTGCCTGCACCCGGAGCAGCAAACGTTTCTCCACAGAAGGATAGATGGTGTTCTGCTGAAGGTGGGATGTTATTTTCCTTACGGGTTGGATTTCCCCACCAATGAGCCGACTGATGCAAGGAGCCCCTCATCAGTATCTCCTCAGAGCTTTATTTCCTCCCAGGAAGACAGTGCCTGACAGCTTTTGGCTTCTTCTGGAGTGTGGAGCGTATGGAACCACTGCCAGGTTGCTCCAGGTCAACCAGAAGAACTTCCTTTCTTTATTCCTCCACCACATCAATCAATCAATCAATCAATCAATCAATCAATCAATCAATCAATCAATCAATCAAAGCTTTATTTATAAAGCGCCTTCCGCAACCCTGTCAGGAAGCCCAAGGCGCTGAACATGGTACAGTAGAAGTACCTACATGTACCTACAGTACGGTACATCCTGCATTTTGTTTATGATGTAAGAAACAGCTGAGGCTAAATATGAATCTTTACTAAATGTCATCTGAAATGTAGCAGAATTAATGAAAGTGGAACTTTATGTGGCTGAAACGGTGTTTTTAAATTGTTTCTGGGTTTAAATTTAGGGAATATTAGAGACTTTACGATGTCTTTGATGAAGTGCGAGGATGGCTGCCTCTGGTTTGGTGGATATTTATTCTTCCTATCATGGGTGAAGCAAAGTCTCGCCAGGAAGAGCAGAATGTAGCGAACATCTCAGCAACCCTAAAGAAGCATCTTCACGACCCTAAACGCCGCTCTGGCACCAGCGATTGCGGTCGTGTATTTGGGAAATACCGACACTCCCGTTGTAGCAAAGCTGGCCACAGGACTTTCAGCATTCAAGCCATGAAAGACTGTGAGTTAATTGTATATTTTTGGTGACGCCACTTAAAAACATAGAAAATGTTACTGTGGCCGTGTGCAGAATGCAGCTGGAGTTCATGAGTAATCAGTGGTCTGCCTGCCGCTCTGCATCTCTGCTCAAAAGAATCCCCGCTACGCTGAGTCCATATAAATAATATAATATAGGTAGAAACTGGATCTTTTTTGGGCTCCTTCTGGGTGTGTAAGTTAAGGGTATCAGGGAAGCCTGACAACCTTTAAGGAGAACCAAGTTGCTCTCCTGTAATTTGAACCCACCGCCCATGCAGTGGGCGTCGCCGGAGCGTTGTCTTCAGGTAGACAATGGAGTCGCTGTTGCTGAAGAGCAGCAGAACCATATCACACACCTGACAGCAGCAGAATGAAGCTGAGGGTTAGAGTCTGTCGGCTAAGTGTTTCCCGTCCTTCCTCGGCTCTCACACCATCCTCTTCATCACACCCGTCCGTCTGGCAGCTCCGCTGCTTCTTAGACGTGAGCACAAACCATAAACACGAGCAGAGAGCGGTGGCCTTGCAGCCTGGACGGCTAAGTGGATGCACTTGTGTGTTTTGACAGCACTTATTGTTGGTGTTTGTTATCATCGCAGAAGTAGAATAAAACAAACGCTGAGAGTCTGAAACCTCCAACGGAGAAAGATGACAGCAGTTTGTAATTATTGTTAATTCCCAGAATTACTCATGTTCTCCTGGTGAGGAGCTTTCTGCAGGCCAGGCCTCCTCTTAATTATATGTTGTGTGATTGTTTATGTTTATGTATTTAGCAGACGCTTTTGTCCAAAGCAACTTACAAGTTATGATTGTGACTCCTCCGTGCAAAAACAGCGTTGTTCAGCGTTAATGTTCACTGGTTTGTCTGGACTTGACTGCTTTATGGATCCAGATCTAATGTCTAAGATCTAAGATCTGAGTCATAAACCATTTATGTAATAGGTAAACTGATGTGCTCGTTCAGCGTAAAAGTCAAACATTTTCTGTTGTAAATGCTTGTTATGGTAGTCACAAGGCCTCTGACCCCAGCCGTGACCCCAGCCGTGACTCGAGCTCCGATTGGTCAATCTGAAACTCTTAAGTTCTGGTTGTCTCTCCGTTGCTGAGCAGAAAAAACACGCACTGTGATAGCATTGCTAAGCGCTAATCTAAGCTTGTTTCTAGTTGATCAGACTCTCATGGCGCTAACGCTAAAGTACACAAGTAAGAATACAACTCCACATTAGAAATAGTAAAAGTGGAACGTCTGATTCTGTCGTGTGTTTTTGTCTGGAATGAATCAGAAAAGAAAACCTCGAAGATCGTCCAGCTGAGCAGAGAGACCACCTTCTGCAGGACCACACCAGAACCCTCAACGCCGCCAACGCACAGCCGACGCCTCGTGTGAAGCACCAACAGGTAGTTAGGGTCTGAGGTCCTGCCCGAGCATACAAACCTCTGACAGCTCAGACAGATTTTTGCTGCTTTAATAACAACTTGAACCTGGTTTGACTTTCAGATGTTTGGTTTAACTTTAATGAAACTTTTTGAAAAAAGAAGCGTTTATCTGAACGACTCGATGCTTTTTATCGGTACACGACTTTCCTAAAGGCTTCTTCTTCCTGCAGGAGGACTTGGTGGTGCTGATTAAACTCCATTACCAGGAAGTTCATTATTTAGCCGGTAAGATTTATTTTCTTCAGCGGCAGTAAAACTGAAAATCTTGTGATGAAGATGCAATAAAGAGATGACAACAGAAGGTTCTGCTGGCAGGAAGTCACATTTCACCTTCAGCAACTTCCAGGTGAGGAGCTTCCTCCTGAAAACGCGCCGTGACACTGACTGATGAGCTGTGTTTACAGCCACGTTTGCTGCTACTTTTATTAGCGCCTTTCATGTTTATCAACAGCAGTCGGGCTCTGTCATTTAGAGAATAAATGCTGCATATCTCTCTGGCGTTTTACGATAAGACCAATGAAATAATCCTCATAAAATAAAAAGATTAAAGGGATGAGAGCGGCGCGCGGCTGTCCGCCATATTTACTGCGTCTGTATAAAGTTGTACGGATCGACATAAAGGCGGCGCGGTGGGCTGAAGCACCAGCCTCCGTTTAAAGTTACAAGCTGAGCGACCAGAGACGGCTGTAATCACATGTCCTCTAATGAAGCTCACCTTCTCATCTCCTCCTCCCTGGATTCCTCCTCTAGCTCCTCTCTGGTTTATTGTTTTGTGTCTTTTTGCAGAAACACCCAACGTCTCTGGTCTGAGTGTAAGCCGCCGCATGAGGACGTCTTCAGAAACAGCTCTTTTCTGTGGATTACCTCTGCCGTGAAAGGCATCCCAGAATGAAGAGCAGAAGACGGCTGCCTGAATGAAAACACTAATCTCCTCTCGGTTTGATCTTGATTAAACATCTTGTCAGATTTGTACAATTATGCTAATCAGAGAGACGTTTGATTTTGGCAGGAGGAGCGGAGGAGGAGAAAAGAGAGCTGAGCCGATTACACAGCCTTGACGTTTTCCTTGAAGACGGCAACACATCGGAAGATGACGCCGTGGCAACATCACAACACGCTGATGGACTGAACACTTCAGTGCAGGCGGGTAAAAATAACTTTTGAGCTCAGAGCTCAAAGAAAATCAAAGTCAGCACTAATGGAGTCCTGTGTGCTTGAAGGGTTTTATTATCAGCGGGGCCCTCCTCCTGCAGGGGAACAGGATCAGTCCCGTTAAGGCGCTCAAAGAGCCACCACGATCAGCACGAAGGACCGCATATCTAACGAAGGGTGTCGATGCAGTCTCGCTAAGCCCAAAAGCTGCAGGAGAATAATCTAAGATGGTCTGATTGATTTACTCTGTTGAGTAATGTTGAAATTACTTCCAGAAGCTCATTAGGGTAACCATGGTAACACCGATCACGCATCACGGTCAGCTTGGAGTCACCACTGATACAAGCCACATCTCAGAAGAGTTGTTACAAAACTAAACGTCACGGTGGAGAACTAACTCCGGACCTGGACGCCCATGAGGTCTGATGGTCAAACATGAGGAACTTCTCTCTACAGGGTTTAGACGATACAGGAAGTTACAAAGTTCCATCATGAGTGTGTGCGGGACATCATCACCCCAACACAAGCTAAATTTAATTATTTCATACTTTTAAAGCATTTTCTTGAGCCTTTGTGCTAAAATGACCCTTCACAGGGTTAGTGAGGCGTCACTCAGACCTTCTGGTGAAGGTTATCCATCATTGAGGTCATGGTAATCCGAGGAGCTTTATCAGTTCTCCTCGGCTCCTCGGATGAGAAGTGAAACGTCTACAAGAACCAAAGAAGTCCGGCTGCCTTCACTTTAACCCTTTTGGATCACTCAGATCGCCTTCATCCCCTATGGCCAGAAGATTGCACTTGCAACTTCAGAGTGCCAGCCCGGTCCCTGTTGAAGGTGACATCCCAGCACTGCAGTCTGTTTTGGATCGGCTCATTTGTTTGAACCCTAACCCCCTAAGCACTCCTGAAGGCTGGGGAGACACTTCAGCTGTTAGACTAAAGAGACAATGTGGAGTTTTTACCGTTAATCTCTGGAAACCTCCACCAGATGGGTCAGGGTGGCGGTTTTGTAACTTCTAACCAAAAAACTCTATAAAGTCTCTGGGTGACTTCATGTTAAGACTCCATGTTTCCTTCTACGTGAGCCCGTGAGGACAAAATGCATTCAATCTTGTACTGATGTGCTTATTTTTGCTGGAGGTGGAACGATCTGATGAAGTACTCGTTTGAAAATTGTGCTCCCAGGGGATTTTGACCATAAAGGCCATCTGTTGGAAAGGTCTTACTCCAACACAAAAACACCGCCTGCTTGCCATGATTGAGGTACTGCCCCCATGGGCAGGGAAATACACATCGTCACTTTAAGATGTTAAAAAGACGAACGCACGGCAAGTAGATGCGTTTTACATTTGGGTCAACTAAATGGACTCCAGAGAAGGGTTTGCCCAGGGTTTTATGAGCCTGCTGGGTTTGTAGAACTTGCTTACCTTCTGTGCCAGCTTTGTACCAGGCATCAGCCCAAAGGTCACAGAGTCCTCCCACCAACCGTATAAAGTGCAAGCGTTTATTCAAAACAAGACAGGAAACACAGACCTGCGTTTGCTATGAAGGTAAGATTACAGGTTCATGAAGATGCTTCAGAAGGTCTGAACTGGTGAGTCATCTTTAGGATGAAAACATAGAAACAGCAGAATCTACCTGGCTAAAGAGCTGAGATGGGAGAGAGCTGTTCTGCTGACAGATGCGCGACTGACTCTGAGGTCGTGGTGTTGCCCCCCCCCACACACACACCTGTTTCACCTGCCTACCTTGAAGCGCTGCGCTTCTGTCAGTTTCACACATTCCTGTCAAATCTCCCATCGTTCCCTCCTACTGGTTCTGCTCCGTGTTCCAATGGGAAAGACGTGTAAGAAAAAGGGGAGGGTGCTCATGTCACCCACACAGCTGTGGTAATAGAATCAGAGAACCTCCGCCCCCATCTTCCATCTGCCGTCATCGCGGAGGGGTGGGTGGGGGGGGGGGGGGGGGGTGTCAGCCTACCTCTGAGCCCAGAGCGAAGGAGAGGCCAGCTGTGATCCCCCACCTGGAGGGGGTCCGGTGGGAGCTGTGAGATGAAGCAGCAGGGAGGCGGATCAAAGATGGAGACAAAACTCACGAAGAGACAAAGTGACAAGTGGGAAGGTAGGTGAGAGGAAGAACGGAGAGAATGTGGAAACATCCTGGAGAAAAGGTGCATCCTTCCCTCTGACAGCATCCTAAATTTCTCTCCTATGTCAGCTGGTCTCTGTAGGGGGCGGGGACACCGAATCGTAACGCCACTCAGATGTAGAGTTGCGTTCCTCCTGAGTCAGACCGCTTTAGTTTAGACCATTTTCAAGGAAATAGTTAATTTACCTCATTTATGAACACCACCAAAGATCAAACAGGCTGAACCGACATGGAGATTCCTGGATTCATCCGTCTTCAAATCCTTTTTTTTTTTTTTCAAATCGTCTTCAAATCCTTGACTTTCAGGCGCAGGTCGCCTGCTCCTACGGCAGGGTGCTCTGCTCAGATGAAAAGACTCGACTAAAATTAGAATAAAAGCGGCCAAAGACCAAACAACTTTAAAATGAAGCACTGATCAGGAAAACTTTACAGCATCACGAGTTAGGTAAGATAAAGATAGGATCAGGCTCTATTTTTGCCACGAGCCGTTTCTGAGATGGATCAATTTCCACAGTTAACATGGAGATAGACAGGAAATCACACATGGTTTCAGAGTAAAATCACTGGTGATTTTCAAAGAAAAGTACTGCAGCGATGCCATTTCACATATATGAAGCTTACGTGTGACCCAACGCTTTTTTACTCACAGCATCGTTCCAGAAGTGCAGCAGTGTTTTTTTCATGGCTTTAATCTTGGCGGTGGAGAGGAACAACATCATATGACATAACACAGCGATAACGTGATTTTCTTCTTTTTGGTTTAATGGCGGATTACGTTAAAAAACCGTGACATGAAATCTCGAGGGATCGTGTTATCTCGCGAGTCTAGCAAAGAGCCCAGCAGGGAAGCCGTGCCACTGCAAAGACTCTCGGTGCGAAAAAGAACGCTTTGAAGTCCGCAAATAAACCATTCCGCTGCCGTTTTGCACCGCTGATGCTTCCAGTGTGAAACTGGGTCAGAATCAAAACTTTACAGTATTACAAGTTCATCTAGCCCCTCAGAAGTATAGCTTTACAGTTTCACAAGCACATCTGGCCCCTCAGATGTAAAGCTTTACAGTATCAGGAGAACTTTTGGCCCCTCAGAAGTAAAACTTTACAGTATCACGAGAACTTCTGGCCCCTCAGAAGTAAAGCTTTACAGTGTCACTAGTATATCTAGCCCCATAGATGTAAAGCTTTACAGTTTCACAAGCACATCTGGCCCCTCAGATGTAAAGCTTTACAGTATCAGGAGAACTTTTGGCCCCTCAGAAGTAAAACTTTACAGTATCACGAGAACTTCTGGCCCCTCAGATGTAAAACTTTACAGTTTCACAAAAACATCTGGCCCCTCAGAAGTAAAGCTTTACAGTATCACGAGAACTTCTGGCCCTTCAGATGTAAAACGTTACAGTTTCACTAGTACATGTAGCCCCTCAGATGTAAAGCTTTACAGTTTCACTAGTACATCTGGCCCCTCAGATGTAACGTTTTACTGTTTCACAAGTACATCTAGCCCCTCAGAAGTAAAGCTTCAAAGTTTCACTAGTACATCTGGCCCCTCAAATGTAATGCTTTACTGTTTCACAAGTGCATCTAGGCCCTAAGAAGTAAAGCTTTACAGTTTCACAAGTACATCTGGCCCTTCAGATGTAAAACGTTACAGTTTCACTAGTACATGTAGCCCCTCAGATGTAAAGCTTTACAGTTTCACTAGTACATCTGGCCCCTCAGATGTAACGTTTTACTGTTTCACAAGTACATCTAGCCCCTCAGAAGTAAAGCTTTACAGTTTCACTAGTACATCTGGCCCCTCAAATGTAATGCTTTACTGTTTCACAAGTGCATCTAGGCCCTAAGAAGTAAAGCTTTACAGTTTCAAAAGTACATCTGGCCCCTCAGATTTAAAGCTTTACAGTATCACAAGTACATCTAGCCCATCAGAATTAAAGCTTTACAGTATCAGGAGAACTTTTGGCCCCTCAGAAGTAAAACTTTACAGTATCACAACGACAACTGGCCCCTCATAAGTAAAAATTTACAGTATCACAAGAACATCTGGCCCCTCAGAAGTAAAACTTTACAGTATCACAAGAACTTCTGGCCCTTCAGATGTAAACACTCTAGCGAGAGTTTGAGAGTAACGTAATTTCATTTCTCTGTATGTCCTGTACATGTGGCAGAAGTGACAATTAAACTGACTTTGACTTTGACTTTGATAAAGCTTTGCAGTTTCAAAAGTAAATCTAGCCCCTAAGATGTAAAGCTTTACAATTTCACAAGTACATCTAGCCCCTCAGAAGTTAAGCTTTACAGTTTCACTAGTACATCTGGCCCCTCAGATGTAACACTTTACTGTTTCACAAGTACATCTAGGCCCTCAGAAGTTAAGCTTTACAGTTTCACAAGTACATCTGGCCCCTCAGATGTAAAGCTTTACAGTTTCACAAGTACATTTGACCCCTCAGATATAAAGCTTTACATTATCACAAGTACATCTAGCCTCTCAGAGTTAAAGCTTTACAGTGTCACAGTTACATCTAGCCCCTCAGAAGTAAAGCTTTACAGTATCACGAGAACTTTTGGCCCCTCAGAAGTAAAACTTCACAGTATCACAAGAACATCTGGCCCCTCATAAGTACAACTTTACAGTATCACAAGAACATCTGGCCCCTCAGAAGTAAAACTTTACAGTATCACAAGTACATCTAGCCCCTCAGAATTAAAACTTCACAGTATCACAAGAACACCTGGCCCCTCATAAGTACAACTTTACAGTATTACGAGAACTTCTGGCCCTTCAGATGTAAAACTTTACAGTATCACAAGTACATCTAGCCCCTCAGAAGTAAAACTTGACACTATCACAAGAACATCTGGCCCCTCAAAAGTAAAACAGTATCACAAGAACTTCTGGCCCTTCAGATGTAAAACTTTACAGTATCACAAAAACATCTCGTATATGCAGCATAAAGAAACCAGAGGTGGTGTCAAACTTTCTGAGACCTAGATAGTTTTCAGAACAGTGACAGCCATTGAAAATAGAACTGAAAAGAAATCTGTCAGTGTCTGAAAGCAACAGTGGAACAGCTTCGTCACAGCGTGGCGGCTCAGAAAACAGGATCGGAAAAACAGGAATGGAGATAGTTGTTCCAGCTGGGAGTGAGGCATGTCACAGCCAAACGGAAGAACTTAAAAGCACAGGCTAAAAATAACAACGAGGAACATTTCTGCTCCAGTCCCACCACTCCGACTCAATGTTCCCAACCAGAGTGGTGTTTTACAAATAAACAACCAACCCCGTATTTAGACTGACACACTAGACTACCAGCTGGTCCTTCCTATGAGCCTGGTTATCTCAGTCTAGGGATGGTGGTCCAGTAAGACCAGTTGGACCAGAACGACCATTGTCTGGAAGTTCTACTCTGAACCTGTTACACCAAGGTTGTTGTATCCAGTTTCAGACCACCTGAGCTATTCTGTATGAAGA
Source organism: Nothobranchius furzeri (assembly GCF_043380555.1). Taxonomy (NCBI): domain Eukaryota; kingdom Metazoa; phylum Chordata; class Actinopteri; order Cyprinodontiformes; family Nothobranchiidae; genus Nothobranchius; species Nothobranchius furzeri. The sequence continues at coordinate 46,515,531 of NC_091754.1, read as the reverse complement.
AACTGAGTAAGAGAGTCTTTCCTGATCCCTTTACATCCTTCACAGAGGTGCCCTTGAGCCAATTACCAGAGCCCACTTAGTTCCAGGGAAACAGCAGAGTGGTCAGCACCAGTAGAAGATGGTTGTACAGAGCGGGATCTATGTCACGTGTTAGGAGCATGAAGGAGTTGTAACGCGAGGACAGCACGGTCAGAACTCCCTCATCAGTTTTTTTTTACTACAGCAGCTCATCGGAACGTTACCCAGCATCTTCTATAGGAGAAAAAGTTCTGATGGTTTTAGCAGATCAGCAGGTTTCTCCCTCAGCAGTAAAACAAGAACAAAGCAGCAGGATGAGGTGAATCCTTTAGGTCAGATCCTGTCACTTTCAAAGGAACGCTACAACATCTGGAGAAATGCGTCTTTAGTTTATTGTTGTCATTTGTGTCGTTTCTGCCTCTGCAATAAAAACATAGAGTGCAGTAGTTTCTAGATAAACACCATAGGTACCAGGATGGGAGGAGTTACGCCGGGGACACACCGGCCGCGGAAGCGCCGCGAAGCGCCGAGAAGCGAATCGCTCACGAAATTCGGCCGCTGCTCGCCGCTCCTCAGTTCAGATCAGATGCGCCCCAGTCGAGGCGCGCCTCGGCTCAGCTGTAGTTTTTCTTTTAAACACTTGGTGTCCTCCATTTCCTCTCTGCCTTTTCTCAGCTCTTTTCCTCTACGTTTGCGTGTTTGTACGCGTGTGCGTGTGTGTGTGTGTGTGTGTGTGTGTGTGTGTGTGTGTGTGTGTGTGTGTGAACCTATTATATGAGTTGTTTCTGCCAGTTGAATCTCTTGGAACCCGCTCCAATTCTGCAGCTGTATCATAGCAGTTTCTTCCGAAATGGGAACGTAAATAACCATGTTTTTCGGGGGTCGTACAGCTCCTTGCGTTTCTCAACTTCCATAATTCATTTAAAGTCATCCATCCTAACTGCTTGCCTCTCTGTCCTGTTTGCTCCGGTGAAAAGACACCCAAAACCACACACCCCTTCACGTGGTCACACACGCACACAAGTTCGATGTGTGTGTATGTGTGTGCGTGTTCGTGTGGTTTTTCTGCAGTGTCTATTTACGAACACATTTGACTATTGCGGAATTTTATTTTGAAATGCTTTCTTTTGTTAACTTTACCGGCCTGCCTCTTATGTCTACGTTTGACTTCCTGCCAGAATTGACGCGATTCACCCGCGGCTCGCGAAAAAAATAGAGCCAACGCCGAAATGATCGCTGCACGGCGCGCGCCGGCGCGAGGCGATTCGCGGCGCTTCGGCGGCCCATGTGGTCTATAGAATAGCTTAACAAGGGCGCCGAATGAAGGCGGTCCCACTTTTGCGGCGCTTCGCGGCGCTTCCGCGGCCAGTGTGTCCCCGGAGTTATACATCTATGTGTATTCTTCACATGACCGTTAACTCTTTACAACAGGACAAAACATAGATTCACCTGCTAGTGTGTGCAAGCAACAGTTTGTCAGTACAGACGCAGAACTGCTGAGCTCACTTCACTACGTCCATCCTTCACTAGAAAAGATTAACCCAAACTAAATAAAATCACAGTTAAATTATCTATTTATAAAAAAAACTGACGTACCTGCATTTAAGTGAAAAAATCTGAAATTATTCAGCTGGAAATGGTGAGAAAATTTAGGCCATTTTGCATTGAGTTGCTTCCTCCTCGTGCACGTGTGGAGTTCGCGTGTTGTCCTCATGCACGTGTGGAGTTAGCGTGTTCTCCTCGTGCACGTATGGAGTTAGCGTGTTCTCCTCGAGCACGTGTGGAGTTAGCGTGTTCTCCTCGAGCACGTGTGGAGTTAGCGTATCCTTCTCTTGCACGTGTGGAGTTGGCGTGTTCTCATAGTGCGTGTGTGGAGTTAGCATGTTCTCATTGTGCATGCGTGGAGTTAGCATGTTCTCATTGTGCACGTGTGGAGTTGGCGTGTTCTCATCGTGCATGTGTGGAGTTGGCGTGTTCTCATCTTGCATGTGTGGAGTTAGTATGTTCTCATGCATGTGTGAAGTTAGCATGTTCTCCTCATGAATGTGTGGAGTTAGCATGTTCTCCTCATGCATGTGTGGAGTTAGCGTGTTCGCCTTATGTGCATGTGTGGAGTTAGTGTGTTCTCCTCATGCATGTTTGGAGTTAGCATGTTGTCCTCGTGTATGTGTAGAGTTGGCATGTTCTCCTCATGCATGTTTGGAGTTAGCATGTTGTCCTCGTGTATGTGTAGAGTTGGCATGTTCTCCTCATGCATGTGTGGAGTTAGCATGTTGTCCTAGTGCATGTGTGGAGTTAGCATGTTCTCCCCATGCACGTGTGGAGTTAGCATGTTCTCCTCATGCATGTGTGGAGTTAGCATGTTCTCCTCATGCATGTGTGGAGTTAGCATGTTCTCCTCATGCTTGTGTGGAGTTAGCATGTTCTCCTCGTGCTTGTGTGGAGTTAGCATGTTCTCCTCAGTCATGTGTGGAGTTAGCATGTTCTCCTTGTGAATGTGTGGAGCTTACATGTTCTCCTCCTGCTTGTGGGGAGTTAGCATATTCTCCTCGTGCCTGTGTGGAGTTAGCATGTTCTCCTCATGCACGTGTTGAGTTGGCATGTTCTCCTCGTACAATTGTGGAGTTAGCATTTTCTGCCGGTGACTCTCTTAGGAATGATTAATGCGCAAATCGCAAAAGGCTCATATTATATGTGAAAGAACACATTAAACAATCTGCTGTTACCATCAGCTACAAAATGTGAAATAGTAAAAAAAACAAACCTTCAGAAAGCTCAGGAACACGCGAGCAAGGCCGTTTGAAAATTACGAAGACATTAGAGACAGATTAAAGCTGCAGAAGCTAACATGCAACAGCTTTGGTTGTTTTCTGATTTCACAGGATAGCATGTGGTCGGCTTCCTTCGACAGTTGGCAAGAGTCCCCCAGAAGTAGTGAAGGAGCTTACATCAGATCTTAGATCTGCTACAACTACAGAAAAATCTGTTCTACGTGATTCAGAGATGATCTGATATGTAACGATGAAATATGTGGGGAGAGAGAGAAGACTTGTCTGAAGGTATATCATTAGTGGAGCTGTGGCTTTACTGCAGAGGCATTAAAGGTTTTTTCTCTCCCAACAGAGACTCATTATGTAATCTGTTGGATTTACTAAAGTCACACAATCTGTGATGAAACTCTTCACCTCTCATAGGATTCAGCACTCAAATGATGGCACAGATGGGACGTACCAGAGCTACAGGAACGGTGTGATCATCTATGAGAGAGAGCGAGGGATGCACATCTATGTATCTGACTCGGTTCTGCCTGCATGAGCATCCTCTGGTGTCATGGTTAGGGGTAAAACTCCAGCACGCTACACAAATATAAGATCCAACATATCCAGTCTTTCTGGATCCGATTCGGAATAAAAGCTCTGGTTTTCACACGCCACCGCTCCGACGCGGCTGCTGCTCCACAAAGTAAAAATATACACAGAAGCAGCTAATCTACAGTTGGGCAGAGAGCAGAAGCTGGGGATTAAAGTCTTGCTCAAGGGTACACGTTCCAAAAGTTGCTGATGTAACCCCCCACCCCCCACCCCACCCCAACACAATGACACAAAGTAGCAGAAAGACAGCCGGAGAACGGGATGAGAAGTGGATCGGGTTTTGACAGAAGCCCATCATCAGCGCCTTCACATCTCCCATGTTTGTCATGGCAACCGAAGCATCCAGATGTGCATCCAGGCCTCCCAACAGCCACAGAGTGGAGGACAGGTGGAATCATATCCGATTATTAAACGGCCAGCCAGGAAGTTTGGCCCACAATACGAGGGGTGGGGGTCATCAAGGAAAGGGAGGGATGGGAAAGAAGAGAGGCGAGGAAAGTCAAACGAAGGAGGGATGGAGGACACTGAAGAGGAGGAGAGGAGGGAGAAGTTTGATTAGGACAGATGGGAAGATTATTGTTGTGCTGCTGAGGAGGACACAGGTGGACCGGAGGGGTTGGGGGGGCAGGAGGAAAGCAGCACTTGAGCGAAAATAAAAAACAACATCTCTCCTCTCGTGTCCTCGCCGTGATTTCCCCGGAGAGGTGGCAGCGGCAGCGGGGAGGAAATCTGCTTGTGGCTAAAATTGTGTCTTTTTGTCTTCGTGCTGCTGGAAGTCTCCGTTAGAAGTTAGACCCAATTTATCAGCATCCAGATGGACGGATGTCAGCGACCCGTCAGAATTTACCAAATCACTCCCATCCGGTCGCCTTTTCCTTCTGTTGTTGGAATTAAATCAGAACAACTAACTAAATGACAGTAAAGGATGTGGATCCACGGCTGCAAGATGGCAGGGAGCAAAGCCTCCCGTTTTATACGGTACAAAAGTCTGATCCAAGAAAGGAAACAATCACTGTCATACGGCCAGAATCAGGGATACACATATCATCAGGAATAAACCCGGAATCAGGAATACACACGGAATCAGGGATACACATATAATCAGGAATAAACCCAGAATCAGGAATACACACGGAATCAGGGATACACATATAATCAGGAATAAACCCAGAATCAGGAATACACACGGAATCAGGGATACACATATAATCAGGATTAAACCCAGAATTAGGAATACACACGGAATCAGGGATATACATATAATCAGGAATAAACCCGGAATCAGGAATACACCCGGGATCAGGGCTACACCCGGAATCAGGAATAAACCCGGAATCAGGGATACACCCGGAATTAAGAATACACGTATAATCAGGAATAAACCTGGAATCAGGAATAAACCCAGAATCAGGGATGCACCCAGAATTAAGAATACACGTATAATCAGGAATAAACCCGGAATCAGGAATAAACCCAGAATCAGGGATGTACCCGGAATTAAGAATACACGTATAATCAGGAATAAACCTGGAATCAGGAATACATCCGGATTTAGGAATACAATCGGAATCAGGAATACACCCATTCTCAGGAATACATCCGGATTTAGGAATACATCCGAAATCAGGAACACACCCGGAATCGAGGATACACACGGAATCCACCAATCGTACCTGGACTGGAAGTGAACGACATCCACGATGTCCTTACTAGGATCACAAGAGACGAGTGCAGAAAGGCATGAGCATCCTGTGTTTGGATCTACGAGTCAGCACTCGGTCATTTTGTCCTGACCTGAAATCGTTTCTGACATCATCTTTTTCTCCGTTTAGGAGCCGCCTGAGGAAACTCGTCTGCAGTTAGAGAGTCTGGTCTCTGATCCATTACTGGATTTATTGGACAGAGGCGTCCAGCAGGACGTTGGACAAACCTGCAGCACAGAGACCAGAGACACAAAGTGGATTTTCAGCTTACCGCCCCCAAAACTGTCCAAACTTTTTTGCACGTTTGTGAAAATATGAAAATGTTGCAGGTTCGTCACGACGCTTCTGGCCGGCGTCTGCATCTGTTTCAGCTGCAGCTCTTTGGTTTCCTGGGTCACCACCGTCTGAAAAGCATCTCACGTGTCTTTGACCCACAGAGACTAGACGGAGACACGTCTGAGACGGTCAGGGTCCACCATTCCGGCTGATCCAGACGACCTTCTTGGTATTCCCAGAGCAGCTGCGGGTCGTGTTTGTTCATGTCCAGAGTTACAAACCCGTATCAGCCCTTTTAGAAATGACCCTTAAGGAGGTTCTTATAGGTCGCCCGCTGCTCCGAGCCCGGCTCAGCCATGGCGCGGCACTGTGGGATCTGCTATCTGACTGGCCATTTGTCAGGGGTGGAACGGCGTGCTGGAGCGTTCCAGATGGTTGTGATTTATGAACCCTCGGAACGACTCTGCTAACGAACACTGACGACACGTGTTGGGATGGAGGGACTGTGTTCAGCCATCCTTCTGTCAGAGTCGATGACATCCTGGATCACGAGGAACGCTCCACTCCCACTCGGCTGACTCTCAGGATCTCAAACTAAAGAAAAGTCTTTGGAACGCCCAGCGGAGACCGAAATAAACAACTCAAATCACAATAAAATGCTGACTTTCTGATTTACAGTCATCCTTTTTACTTCATGTCAAGCCAACCCCCCCATCCTCTAATCCCACAGAGATTATTTCTGTCAACTTGTAAAGAGATTAGCAGGCTATCTGCACCACAGCAGAGTCAATTCCAGGTGTGTTTTTATAGTAGATTAGTGTAATGCCATTACATGGATGCGTTGCTCCACATCCTGGCACCGAGCGACCCGCTCCTGATGCTCCAGGTGAGCTCCAATCAAAGGTTCAGCTGATGATGCATGGTGAATTTAAAAAATGCTACATTAAAGAAATGAGGAAAATCACAGTTTTGTTGTGTTTGAAGTGGATTCCAGTTCTTTATTGGTCTGAAGCAAACCCACGTAATCTCCGAGGTGAGTCGGAACGCTTATCCCATAAAAGACGTTCCACCTGAGGGCTACAGGGTGCGACCCCTGCTGCTCTCTGGCATCTTTACGTCATCAGAACAGAGCCGGGGAGGAAGATCTGCTACTGAAACGATCAAAACTCGAGTCTTTTGCTGATTTCTGCTTCTCTGTTTCAAGTGAAAAGTCCAAAAGAAGCTTTTTGTTACAGAAAAACACCAAATAACTTTCGTAGATATGAATGGATCAGTCACAGAGACGATGTGTAGTTTTACCGTTAATCTCTGGGAACATACACCCAAGTGTTGTTACATATGACTTTAATGATGTCCAGGTGTGGACAATTACTGGCTACTTCGTAACAAATAACCACAAAAATACAGGTGAGCGGGTCCAACTCTCTGGGCTACGCCATATTAGACACCGTGTTTCCTTCTACGGGAGCCCGGGAGGACAAAACCCATTTACTGATCTGTAACGGTTACAGAACTTTCACCTTTCCTAAATGTTGTTTTACACATTTAGCTCTTCACTCGCTGCCACTGATGAAAGGAAGTCTGGTGTGCTTGTTGTGACTTTTCAGGAGGTAGCTCTCCCAGGGACTTTTGACCTTAATGGCCATCCGTAGGTAAGGTCTTCCTCAAACACTAAAATACCACTTGCTTGCAATGATTTAGGTATGTACCGCCCCCAATCGCCAGGGAAAATACACACCGTCACTTTAAACAAAACCACAAATGTTTCTCTGAGCCTGATTGATAGGCTAACAACTAGTCTAGTAACATAAATGCCAACAGTTTCGTAGTTTACCACAAAGCTAAAACTTTTACTATTACTTACTCAAGTCCACATGACTTTATATGTAGAATTTAGTTTTTTAGTTTTGTTTTGTTGGGTGAGAGCTAATAGCAGGTGTTGCTAGCTGAAGCACTTCCTGTGTAGTCTGAGATGCTTTCACCAGTTTTTATAAGATTTCTGTCATGATGAATGTAAAACTGATGGTTTATTACATTTCTGAGAGCGGTAACAACCACCTCCGGTCTTTATTTTAACATTAGCTCATCAATCGTCTGAACAGAGGCTGTTCATGGAGCGTGCTACAACTGGTAAGATGATCTGCTCAGAAATGTGTTTTTAAAAATAAAACATGACAAAGTGGCTAGCTATTAGCACAGCTAATATCTTATTTTCAGCTGTGTTAAGACTCGTTTTATTATTTTTCAAAATAAATGTTTATGCTTGAGTTGTTCAACATGAAATCTTCGCGTTGAATTGTTCACACATTTAGAATCAAACTTAAAAACAGCTTTTGTGGGGGGTTGGGGTTACACCTCGGTTTCACTCCTCCTTCCTGGCTCTGGCTGGCTGCTGCCTCGGTGAAAGTGAACAGGCGTTCAGAGCACAGCGGGCTTTGGGAGGCTGCCACAAATCTTTTATTTTTAATACAGAAGGCGCAGCTCAGTCTGCTCCTCGGGGATGTTGATCCTTTCACAGGCGCTATGATTCCACGCTGCATTCATGACATTTGTTTATATATTTCAGCGTGAACCACCGCGGCAGCTCTCCAACTGACTTTTAAAAGCATTCAATAATTGATGCCTGGAGTCTGTTTAAAGGCACAGCGAGGAATAAAGGTGCAGTCAATACGTCCATCTGAACGAGTAAAGCAGTCTTTCAGCGGCGTCCATCATTCCCTCTAACCATGACATCCCATCATAAAGGTGGCTCTGTAAAAACACGGTTAGAGGTGGTAAATATTCCACTGAAAAAGTCTCACTAAAACACATAAAGCTGTTTTATTTAGTCGTTTACCGAGAAGCAGCGCCCAAGAAATTTATAAAAATAAAAGTCAAGAATAAATTCAACAACTATTCCAGAACAAAGTCATAAAAAAAACAAATGCATTTTTTGGGGCTTTTTCTACAGCAGAACCTTCACAATAAAAGTCTCCAATACGCATACACACCTCAGATCTTCGGTAATTCACAACATTGTGTGTTTTAATTGTTGGCCAAAAAAAAGTTTGCATATGTGTTTGTTTGAGGCTTTTATTGTGATGGACTAAAGGAAGTTCTGCTGTGGGTGTGGCTGTGACATTAGTCACCATCACTTCCTTGTGTCTCTAATCTTTTCATTTCTTTAACAAAAACACTAAAAACGCACAAAACATTTAGTTTTTTTTTTTAAATTATTTTAACCCTTTAAGTTAACCTTCGACCTTTTCCTCAAGTTGGACGTTAAAGAGAATTTGGGGGAGATGTGTTTCTATATGAGAGTTATAAATGTATAACTTCCTGAACAGCCTCTGTTTAGAGTAATGAAGTAACGGGATTGACGGGCTAACAGCTAGTCCCAACATACTTTAGCCTTTCTATTCTATAAAAGCCATTTCTCCTAGCAGAGGCTGTTCAGGCAGCAGAAACAGACTTCAGAACAACTAAAACAACCTGCTTTAGCAGTAAAAGCCTGCACCGTGCTGCTTTCTGGACCTGGACGTTCTAAGCATGTTTCATGGATGCCATGCTGCTCTGTACCTGTACGCAGCCTGCAACCATAAGCACCAACGACAATGCTGACAGCAAACAGATCCGTGAAACTGGACGTGATTACTAACATAAATACCAGCAGAAGTGTAAAGGTTTTGTTACACAGACACACACCTAAATACAACAGGACTGATGAGCTAGCCCGAGATTAGCCCTGGCCCGAGTGTAAAGCCGTAGCAGCACAATGAACACCGTTTAGTTTCCAGGCGTTTACGCTGACCTCTGATCACCAGCAGCAGCTACATCTCTACTCTACCAGGGTGTCTTGGTGCTTCTTCTGTTCTTCTGAATACATCAGAGCCATTTTGAAATGGCAGCACTAACGTTGGTGTTGCTCAGACTAGCTGTTAGCTTATCAACCCACCACAAGGCCTCTCTAGCAGCAACTTAGTCAGAACTAAAGAGTAATCCCTCATATTTAGCTTTTCTGTCTCAGTCCCATCATCTGGGACGCTGGAGCGGATTCGGTCTGCTAGTCAACAGCCGGCGTCCCCCGTGGACGGCCGTCAGAGTCAGATAGAGAGGGAGAACTGTTTTAAAGTCGAGTGAGAGGATACAACGACGAGGGTACAGAGCGTCATCCTCGTATTACGGAGGAAAAAGTTTAGCAGCATCCAGTTTTTAGTGTATCAACTATATTTGTTTTCCTTATGAGACACTTGAGGCTGACATGCTGCTTAGTGCTGTTGATGTAAGCAGGAGGCAACACTCAGACAAAGCTTCTGCAGCCTCCAACCCAATTACACGCCGCTGTGGCAACCAGAATAGAGACGCACCATCCAGTTTCCCCTGTACCAAACGTGCACGCACACACACGCGCGCACACACACACACACACACACACACACACACACACACACACACACTGTGTTGATACTAAATATAATATTCCCCTTATGGTGGCGCGCAAAAAAACAGCATTTTCTCCCTGTTTCATGCAAACAAACAAAGCAGCGAGAAGCGCTGAGACAGGTAGAAATCCAAACCGCAGCCGAGCTTTTTGAATATTTAATAATGTTTTCACTGGACTGTCAGCAGCGTGTGTGTGTGTGTGTGTGTGTGTGTGTGTGTGTGTGTGTGTGTGTGTGTGTGTGTGTGTGTGTGTGTGTGTGTGTACTTGACTGGTTGTCAGCATTGCTCACAGGAGAGCCGTGGCCAGCTCAGTGACGTGTGCAAAAACAGGACAACCACATTAATGATTGTGCTGCAGCTCTACTATCTGTCTGTCTATGAAAAGTGCACCGATTGTGATTTGTGGTCTGATTTACAACGTTGGTGTCGCTCAGGCCGACACTGTAATTGTGGGGGGAGATTTCAACGTAAACAATCAGAATCTTCTATAACTTAATGACTCCTTTTCTGTTGGTATCTCATTAGATACCCAAACCCCACCCTAACAGCTTCAGCTCCGTCACCGCTGAACCGGTGAAGAAAAAAAAAAGAGCGTATGCTAGCTTAGCTGGGCTAGCTAGTTTAAAGTTAGTCCCTAACTCCTCCCCCTACCTTTCATGTTAAACCCCCCCTGCTCAGTTACAGGTGAGCTCCCAGAACTAATTACTACATCTCTCTCTGGGTGCAGCGGCTGATTCACAGGCGGCGCGAGAAGGTTTTCTAATAACATTTTCTAGCTCCTGATTAAAAACATCCCATAAATCACTAGTTCATATGAGTCCACGTGCACACACACACATACACACGCACGCTCAGATAGAGCCATCACTCCACCAACAAACACCAACACACTGTACAAACAGGGGAAGGACAAACACGCCGTTACAAATTAGCGGTGAATATTATGTCAGAGGCTTTATTTATTCTACACGTATGCAAAGAACACATCGCTGTATTTTCATTTTCATTTGCCTGATGAGGCAATAAAAATGCAAAGAGGAACATAATGACCTCCAGCGGGAGTTTGAACAAAGGAAATGAATAAAGCGACTTCAGTGATGAGGAGGGAACTCATTAAGCGTCGCTCTCCTTGACATTTAGACGCTCCGTGTCCACTTTCACCACCGGCCGACAGATTTAGTGTTTAGATCAGGCTTACTGGAAATGGGCATGTCTGCAGAGGGATTTAATCTAGAACCCGATGGGACCCTTTGCCGTGCTTGGTTCCATGTAGGGCAGTGGTCCGCAAATGGTGGCCCGCGGGCCACATCCGGCCCGCGAGCCCTCTCTTTGTGGCCCCCAAACCCTGCGCGCACCCCCCACCCCCACCCCTGACGGCCGACCGGTACCTACACCTGTAGGATAGAGCTGAGGAAAATAATCAAATAATCAATGCATGAGACACGGGCATAAACGGTTCTGCATCGTAGAAGAGTACCATCATAATCAATTATAGTGGAATGTCGTTTTGTTATTTTAATGGCGGCACCAGCGCAGCATCCACATCTGTCAGAGCGGTGTTCTCCACATTTACCGGGTAGGAAACTTTGATCTGCCTTTATGCGGCACTGCAGGGCTGAGCACTGGAGTTATAACCTGAGCAGGGCCGGATATAGCCAGCCCTACAAAGGGGGGCAGGTTGAATATCAGGTGGTGCTGGTCTGGGAAATAATTTTTTTGGTTTCACATACCCCCCAAATCCCTACAATGCATAGAAAACTATGCTATCATCATTACAGTTCTTCTATCCATATATCTATCTTTTCCTTTGATCCATTCCTTACACTACCCTCTGCATTTACCCGGGCTTGGGACCAGCACAAATGGGACACTTGCAAATGGGGCTGCATTAATCTTTTTTGTTCCATCTATCTATCTATCTATCTATCTATCTATCTATCTATCTATCTATCTATCTATCTATCTATCTATCTATCTATCTATCTATCTATCTATCTATCTATCTATCTATCTATCTATCCATCCATCCATCCATCTATCTATCATCTTTTAATATTTTAATGTTTTTATCTTTTTTATGTCTTCAATCTATTTTATCTATCTTATCTGTCTATTCTTCAATTTTTGATTTTACTTATATATTTTTATTTATAATTGAATTTTACTTATATATGTTTTATTTTATTTTTATTGCACTTATATTTTAAAATTTTTATATTTTATTTCACTCATATATTTTTAAATTTTTTTTATTTTACTTACATATTTTGTAATTTTTTATTTCACTTATATATTTGTATTTTATTATTTTTATTTCACTCATATATTGTTAATTATTTTATTTTACTTACATATTTTGTAATTTTTTATTTCACTTATATATTTCTATTTAATTTTTTGATTTCAATTATATATTTTTAATTTTATTTTTATTGCACTTATATTTTAAATATTATTTTTTATTTCACTTATATATTTTTTATTTTATTTTTTATTACACATATTTGAATTTTTTTTTATTTCACTTATATATTTTTAATTAGATTTTTTATTTCACTTATATTTTTTAATTTAATTTTTTATTTCACTCATATATTTTTAATTATTTTATTTTACTTATATATATTTTAATTATTTATTTCACTTATATATTTTCATTTTATTTTTTGATTTCACTTATATATTTTTATTTTATTTTTTATTTTACTTATATATTTTTTATTAAATTTTTTATTACACATATATTTTTACTTTTTTTATTTTACTTATATATTTTAAAAAAAATTCACTTATATATTTTTTATTTAATTTTTTTATTTTACTTATATATTTTTATTTCTTTTTAAGAACTGTTGTTGTTTTCATTTCTTTATGGCTTTTGTCAGTCATTACAGCATCAGCCGTCTGCTTTTCTGAGCTAAAGTCATAACAAATTAATCCATATCTAGGCCTGTTATGGCCATCTCGTGAGCCAGAATGACTACGTTTCTTTTTCTCTCATGTAGCATAGTATGGCGGAACGTGGTAAGAACACGAGACAAAGTGGAGAAAGCGCTCTCGCATGATGCTGCTGATATTCCAATAACAAGGGAGGTCACATACATGCGAGAGAGCTGAGGAAAGGCATTATTATACCCATGTAGATATGTGCAAACGGTGGAGAGGTCTACACACTCTTCACTGTTATCATCACCAGTTTTTTTGAACTCTTTCTCCAACATTATTTTTGCAACAAGAATCTCATTGGATAGTTTGTCACTGTCACTTCCTGTCATTTTCTGCAGAGGATTTTAACATGTCAGGATCCAGAAGAGAGGGAGACTGAGGTTGAAGGCAGTTAACTGCTTTCATGAGATGGAGATTGCTTTTGGAGAATCTTGTCTCCATCTCTACAATGACTATGTCCAAAATGTTAAGAGCTCTCTTCAGAGCCTGGCTAGGAGTCGTGGAGTCTTCGGCGTGGCCCACAGTGGACATTACAACACTACCTGTTAGCAGTGAGCTTGTTTTTTTTTTGTCTTTTAGCAGCTGGTGCAGGTGTGTTGGTTAATGCCTCACTTTCCTCCTCTCTCATCTGCTTCAAAGCCTGCAGAGATGCACTGACTACTTCTGAAGCACAGCACAGGTCAACAGAGTGAGACTGCAGCATAGAATTTGCAGACTTCAAGGAACCCAGAACTTTTAGGAGGAATTTTCCTATTTCAAAAAAAGTGTGCCTCCTTAACATCATCAGCAGTCCTGATGCCTCTGTACAGATATCAACAGCAGCAGCTCTGTCCTCTGTAACATCTGACAGGATAATCATAACAGCATCCTGATTCTCCACAAGGCACTTGGTCACATCATGGTGGCTTGTCCACCTGATCTCCAACAGTCGTTTCAGGGAGGGAACGTCATAGTTGTATGAAACATAATGACGGTGGGAAAATGAGTGTAGAGATCCTGAAAGATCAAACAAGGTTTTTGCACATGGCTCTGCCTGCATTGCATGGACCCCTGCCAAGTGCAGCTGGTGGTTGTAGCAGTGGATGTAGGGAATATCCTTCCCTACCTTCTTCTGCAGCAAGGCCTGAACCCCACCCCTGAGCCCACTCATGACAGAAGCTCCGTCATAGCCCTGACTGATCATTTCAGCTGCACTATAGCCTGAGTCAGAGAGATGCTCAAGAATTTGGGTGGTAATAAAATCAGCATTTAACTGACTGAGGTCAAGCAGAACGGTCAGGTGTTCCTCTGGAATGCCATTACAGACAAATCTAACCATGACTGACTGATTCTCCATGTTACGGCCACCAGCCTGGCCACTTTGGATGCGGGAGCGAGGATCACCCAGCCCTGGTGATCAGCCTGACACCGCCCCTCCGCCTCTCTTCCAGGCTGCTAAGGAGCACAGCTGAGATGATTCTCTCTGACGACCCACACCTGGGATAAAGAGGCTGTGCCGTCAGCGGTCTGGGAGGCAGCAGTCTAGGGGTTCTTCTGTTCGCCAGCCCTTATGCTTTGTTTTAAACCCCTTTTGAGTGTTTTAGAAGATCCATGTGATCATTTTTGTTTATGCATTGATTTTAAGGTTAACATCATAGTTTACCGACTTTGGGATTTTAAAACAGTGTGTTCGTAGTGCGTCGGTATTTATTATCAACTTGTGTTTTTTAAAACACCTTCTGTTTCGGTGAAACTTTTAACCAGGTGTTTTAATGTTGATAAGTGGTCCTTTACAGGGACTTTACGGAGTTTTGAATTTTTATGCTCGCGATTGCCCCCTCAGGCCAAAAGCATAACGACAGCTTCAATAGTAGGCTCGTGCACGAGGCGTGCATGCTGTACGTGCACACTCCTTAATGAAAATAACAGCTGAGACAGTCCCGTGTGTGTGTGTGTGTGTGTGTGTGTGTGTGTATGTGTGTGTGTGTGTGTGTGTGTGTGTGTGTGTGTGTGTGTGTGTGTGTGTGAGGCCCAGAGGACAGGAAAACGCGCAGCTAACTAATTAAATAATGTGGTTCTGTACCTTTCTCATTCAAAACAAAAACCTGCTTTTATTCCTCTTAATCAAAGCCCTGCTGTGCTCGCCAAAATAAGAGCATCAAGATAATCAGAATAATTTAAAAAATAAATACATTTTAAAGACGTGGTTTTGTGATCAAGTGAACGCTCACCCTTTCAGAAGCCTGCAGTTAACCACTGCCAGCTGTTATCTTGTTGGGGCAGCAGTAGCTCAGGTGGTAGAGCGGGTTGCCTCATGATCGGAGGGTCATGGGTTCGATTCCAGCTCCCACCAGGGGTATCCTGCTGTTGTGTCCTTGGGCAAGACACTTCACCCAACTTGCCTGTGTTAGTGGTGGTCAGAGGGGCCGACGGCACCAAATGGCAGCCTCGCCTCTGTCAGACCTCCCCAGGGCGGCTGTGGCTACAAGTAGCTTACCATCACTAGCAGTGTGTGAATGTGAGAGTGTGTGAAAGCGTCTTTGGGTGTCTAGAAAAGCGCTATATAAGTTCAATGCATTATTATTATTATTATTATTATTATTATTATCTATGATGGGAGAAAGATGGAGTCTGTCTGGGCAGCAGCTCAGGTGCCGACGATGCGACGATGTGTTTTGCCCTCATTCAGCCATTTTGTTAACAAAGCTTGAGAAAATAAAAGCATGGTAAGTCGAGTCTACAACCTTTTGATTATTGGGACAACACACTCTACCTCCTGACCTGCTGCTGCCAACTCAGAGCAGAATAAACAAAATCATCTTAGGTTTTATTTTGTATTTTTTGTGATCCTTAGGAGCCAAAATGAACCTGATCCACGACTCTAAACGATGATAATGAGTTAAACAACATTTCCCCTTCTTTTGGTCCCATTTTCATTTGTCACAACCACACAAGTCCAGCTCACGCAGACTGGAGTGTCAACACACACACACACACGCGCACACACACACATACACAGTCCAACTGGACCCCACTGAGGCTCGTATGCTCCTCTCAGAGGGCCCATGGTGACACTATCACTAGGCAGAAAACCACAGAAGCTCTGCTTCTCATGATCCTTTATCTGCTCACATTTCACGTCCACAAGTGTGAGTGGATGACAGGTGCACCTCCTACTGACCCTCTGCTTCAACACCTTTTCCTCTGAGCGAGTCGACTCGGGAGCGTTTCTGCAGCCAGAGAGCAGCAACAAGGAAACGACTTACAGTACAACTTCTGCTGAGGTGAGGAGCGCCCAGCTGATGTCCCTCACACACACACACACACATGCGCACAGAGAGAGAGAGAGAGAGAGAGAGAGAGAGAGAGAGATAGATAGAGAGAGAGAGAGAGAGAGAGAGAGAGAGAGAGAGAGAGAGAGAGAGAGAGAGAGAGAGAGAGAGAGAGAGAGAGGGAGAGAGAGAGAGAGAGAGCTTTGAAAGGATGAGTCTGATTTGGAGATGATTCACTGATAACGACAGAATTCACACTCTTCTCACACGTCTCCATGTCTCTCCTCTGCTGAGGAGCACGCTGCAGATGGCTGGATCCGCCTCCCTCTGAGCTCCTAATGGACTACCGGGCCTTCTCCTGATCACAACCAAAGCAGGAGTCCTGCCAGGAGATTATGATTAGACGCTAATCGCCGGCTACCTGGGAGGTCCCGGTTCAGACGCTGGGCTCCAGAAATCTCCTCCACTCGCCTGATTTCTGATCCCAAAGTTTTCATAACAGAAGAGTAATTATCTGGAGTTTTGAAGTCAGAAGTGTGTTTTTTTAGGTTGATTAGCATCTAGTTCTGCTGATGCAGCAACTTCACTCACCGTCTGGAGCCCGGAGCTGGAGGGCAGCAAAACCCAAAACGGCAGATATCAAAGCGTGAGCAGAATCCTGAGATAAATATGCACAAAAACAAACTCCTCCCACTTCAGCATTTCTGTTGGCTTCTGCTCAAAGGGTCGGAGCAGACCAGCCCAGAGCTTCTGACTGATCAGAAACCGGAACTTCACCTAATCATGACAACTTTACCGCCCTCGTGTTTTCATTTGGTGTTTTTAGAGAAAATACGATTGGCTTTTAAAAATGAGATCTGTTCGTTTCTAAACAACAAACCACATTTTTCTGAACATTTGCTAACGTTTTACCGGGCCAACAAACACCTGAAATATCAGGTAAATACTCTAATGTTGAAAATAGGTGTTTGTGTTTATTTTTAAAGACAAATAATGTCAGAACATTATTAAAACCTGTTAAAACCACCATGTTTTACCGTTAACTAACCCATCCTGATGTACTCGTGACTTGTTTGTCACCATCGGGACTGGTCATTGCTTTAACAAGGGTTAGCATCTCCTCCTGACCCACAGGTCCACAAGACGTCTTCACACGACAGCTGGACAGAAGCTAGGGTCAGCCGAGCGTGGGGGGGGTCGGTCTGCTGCTCAGAACCGTGTCACAAGGAGTTGGCGGGAACACAAGCCGCCGCGTCACCGTAGACCAAATATGGCTGCTTCAGACACTACCGGGATGAAGGTTTCTGCAGCGTTTGTAATGACGGTTTATACAGAAATAAGAGTTCCTTTTAGTTTAGTTTATTTGAGAAAACCTCTAATGGTCAAAAAGAGCTGCTATAAAAGCAGAGAAGAGCTGCAGCTTGGGCTGAAACCAGACTGTTAAATCAACGACGCCAGACTTTATAAGTGAACAAATGAACTAAAGTAGCCAGATATCCAGTGGAGAACATCAACAGATGCTTCTGTGTCAGATCCAGGAGTCAGATTACTGAACTACCGTATTTTCTGGACTATAAGCCGCTACTTTTTTCCCACGCTTTGGACCGTGCGGCTTATAATGAGGTGCAGCTTTACTAAGATTTTTAAGCTTTAAGATTTTCCTTCACCTGCAGGGGGCGCTTTAGCAGAAAGTGAAACAGGTGGAAGTCAAAAGTGGAAATCGAAGAAAGTGCTCATTTTAATTTAGCACACGCAAGAAGCCGGCACGACGAAGAATGTTTTTCAAATCCATACCCCCTCATCATGGTAACTACATGTATGAGTTCATAATGATGCCGCATTTAAGTTGAAGGCCATCGATCTGGCAGTAAAGGAGGGAAACAGTGCTGCTGCACGTAAGCTTGGCATGAATGAATCCATGGTTCAGCGCTGGAGACGGCAGCGGGAAGAACTCATTCAAGCCAGCTTCACCCGGGGATGATGACAGCAACACAGACAGCGACACTGACATCGCCACAGAAACGGTATGTGACGAAGCTCTTCTGAGGCGGTTCAACTCCGACACTGAAGAAGAGGACTTTAATGGCTTTAGTACACAAGAGGAAAATGAGAGCGAATTACTTTTTCTGGTAGGCAAGTGTGTTTTATTTACTAACCAGCCATGTTCTGTGTGCAGTTTTTATTTTCTAATCATCCAGGGCTTATTAATGCTGTGTCAGCGCTGTTCTTTTCTTCTAAACATGCAAATTACCCGGCGGTGATAACGTGTCAGTTCTGTTTTTATTCTATAACCATCTAGAAATATGAATGCTATCAGTGCTGTTTTCTTTTCTAAACTTGCAGGCACGTTCACCCGTGTTTAAAATCTGTTTTGTTGAAATAAAAAAACAACGAAAAACCTCTGTGTAGCGTCTTTCTGTCTAATTATCTGATGTTATGGCCATACATGCGCTGTGCGCCGGAGAGCTGCATGTGGCTGCTGCGCCGCAGCTTGTATTTGAGTGCGGCGTGTGTGTGTAGAAAACCTTTTTTTTTTGGTGGTGTGGCCTATATTGAGGAGCGCTCTATAGTCCGGAAATTACGGTAGTCTAAACAAACGGGTTCTAACCCCAACATGTTTATCCTCACAGCTAATGTAAGAAAAGTTGTGTGTGTGAGTGTGAGTGTGTGTGCGTGCGCGCATGCGTGTGTGCATGTGTGTGTGTGTGTGTGTGTGTGTGTGTGTGTGTGTGTGTGTGTGTGTGTGAACCTCTGATGTAACTCCAACGTCACAAACTCAGCCTCTCGGCTCAGATCTAATCTGATCTCTTGTGGGGAAAGTGAGACACACCTTGTGACAGGAGCCTGATCAGATTTGCCTGAAGCTGGCACGGCGTCAGAGCTCCAACAGTCCGAGCAGAACCGGACTGGGAGATACAGACCAAACCAGTGAGGAGTTAGAGGTACATCCCATAGACACGTGAGAATCAAGGGGGAACCCGAGGACCCCAACGCTGAAGCCAACGCAGAAGAGACAAAAATCACAGGTCCTCCCTCAATCACTAGGGGCCGGATCCACAACAGAACAATTATGGAGCCTAAATCCCGCCCCTCTTCTTCCAGACCATGGGTCCCCAGAAGAAGGAAGAAATGCATGTAAGTCAACGGGGCTAAAAAACGCTAAAACGCTATTTTCTAATCCACTCATGATGTTCCATGGATTTCACATATGATGTTTGTGAATTTTAAAGACTCGTTTTGATTCCAAAAATGCGCTTATTTTCTAACGGGTGGAAACGTTGTTTTAGGATTTGTGTGGAAAATTTGTCCATGACAACAAATGCACTTCACAAAAGTGATGTCATCGAATCAGACAGAGGACAGCAGAGGGAAAACGGCTGTAAGCTCAGAGAACTTCAAATCCTTCCTTCAGGAAGAAAGAACCACCATAAATCTGGCCATGTGGTACATAGCAGCTATGCTGGGGGGAGGAGTTTCTGTGGTGATGTCACAAACGCGACATACCGACGTGTGACTACACACTTTAAGTAGGTGACTGACGTGGTCAAAACACACTTCATTACCTTTCATTTAAAGTAGAACGTGTGTGATCCAGGATGTAAGGCAAAGCGAGTTAGAAAACATGTTTTAGTTCCGTTCAGGGACCCATGAGTCAACCGGAGAGGGAGGAGCCTAACCCTAACCCTGTCCTCATGTTAAAAACATCAACTTCACAGCAGAAATAAACATGTTTACAGCCATTCTAGCTTTAATAGGTCTGGTTTACAACCATGACAACTCTGAGGAGGTGAATTGTTTAGATAGATTTATGCCTACAGACATCCTGTGCCACAATGGGAATGCTGGTTTTCTTATCATTCATAAACATAGTAAAACCACCTGTCAGGAATAACGCTGTGGTGTGAAACCTGTTTGGACAGCACCACGAGGCTCGGGTCGGCCCGGGTTAGCATTCGGCTCCAGCAGCCAGACTGTCTGATCCAGCACTGCTGTCTGTGTCCCGACGGCTGGAGAGGTCATCCTGCTTTGAGGCACGCTGTTGTGAGGGTCGTCTCACCTCCATAAGTGATGAGAGGGTTAGGGTTAGTTTGATTTACACACTGTAGTCTAATCTGGAAATGAGGGGAAATGCTGATGTGCTGCATCTAAACCTTCCCACTCAGATTCAGATTCAGAAATACTTTATTGATCCCAGAGGGAAATTGGTTGCTGTAGTAGCTCAGAATAATAATAATAATCAAGTCATCAAAGAGTTGTTGTATATTACAATGGCTGTTGGCAGGAAGGATCTCCAGTAGCGGTCAGTGTTGCAGCGAAACTGAAGAAGCCTCTGACTGAAGACACTCTTCCGTTGTTGGACAGTCTTGTGAAGAGAATGCTCAGGGTTGTCCATAATTTTCTTGATTCTCTGGAGAATTCTTCTTTGCATTATCTCCTCCAGTGGTTCCACAGTCGTCCCCAGAACAGAACCAGCCTTTTTATTAGGCTGTTGAGCATTTTCAGGTCCCTGCTTCTGATGCTACTACCCCAACAGACGATGGCTGAAGAGATTACACTCTCAACAACAGAATTGTAGAAGATCTGCAGCATCTTGCTACAGACATTGAAGGACCTCAAGAAGTGCAGTCTGCTGTGCCCCTTCTTGTAAACGGCTTCGCTGTTCTTTCTCCGGTCCAGTCTGTTGTCCAGGTGAACTCCAAGGTATTTGTATTCCTCAACCACCTCCACTTCTTCTCCCATGATGGAAACAGTGTTTGACTCCACCCTGTTTCTTCTGAAGTCTAAAATCATCTCCTTTGTTTTGTTCACGTTCAAGGTCAGATGATTGTTTCCACACCACGCCACAAAGCTCTCCACCAGCTCTCTGTACTCAGCTTCCTGTCCATCTCTGATACACCCGACAACTGCAGAGTCATCTGCGTATTTCTGTAGATGGCAGGTCTCTGATTTGTACTGGAAGTCTGAGGTGTACAGGGTGAAAAGGAATGGTGAGAGTACAGTTCCCTGTGGTGCTCCAGTGTTACTGATCGCCTGGTTTGATGTGCAGTTCTTCAGCCTCACAAACTGTGGTCTTTTTGTCAGGTAGTCTTTAATCCAGGTGATAGTTGAGGCCCCCACCTGTGTCTTCTGGAGTTTCTGGCAAAGTACATCAGGCTGGATTGTGTTAAACGCACTGGAGAAATCAAAGAACATGACCTCACAGTGCTGCCTGCTTTGTCCAGATAACAGTGGATTGGTTGAAGCGGCAGGATGATGGCATCTTCAACTCCAGCGGGTCCTGATATGTCCTAGTTTGCTTATCCAGGTGGACCAACAGGAGTCTCTCCAGGACCTTCATGATGTGGGATGTCATGGCAACCGGTCTATAGTCACAATTGACTGATGGGCGAGTTTTCTTTGGAACTGGAACAAGGCAGGATGTCTTCCACAGGTCTGGAACCTTCTCCTGGGCCAGGCTGAGGTTGAAGAGGTGCTGCAGAATCCCACAGAGCTGCTCTGCACATGCCTTCAGTACTCTGGGCCTGACACTATCTGGACCTGCAGCCTTGTTCCTGTTCAGTCTCTCCAGCTGCCTCTTCACCTGATTTCTAGAGACAGATAGGTGGGAGGGGGAGGTAAATGGGGCAGCAGCATCTCCTGACTTGGATGAAGACAGATTTATAGAACCAGAAGAGTCCATGACGTTCTGCGATGTTCACTAGTGATCATTTAGGTTTCTATCATTCAGAGTTAAATCAGAGAGCAGATTTCAGCTCTTTCGGCGCGCTTGGCTGGTTTTTATCATCAATAAAGTTAAACAAAAGCTGAGGGGGGGTTTATGGGAGGCTGCTGGGGCCGCCGCATGCCGCGCCAGGCCGAGTCCAACAATCACACAGGTTACATGTGGGACTCCTGGGGAAGTGGAAGGGACCTCTGTGACCTCCTCATTTCTGTGGAGCTTTATGTAGCGTGACTGTTCCAAATGAAACTCCGCCATCATCCGGGAGCACTCTATTAATTTGTGGCTCAGGCGCCTCTTTGGGGAGAAGGCTGCCACGGTACCCCTCCCCCACTGGATGCTTATTGCCTGAGCAGCTATCCTGCACCACGCCCGAGCCGAGACCATCTATCATCTCTTCAGAGGCCCGCTGCTACAGACGTGAGCGTGAAAGGCAGCGTGAAGTGAAAGTAATCGTAGCTTCAGCTAGCTGGAATTCATCCTGCTCCAACAACACGCCGGGCGCTCAGAAATCTAATCTAGTTCAGTGGCCAAGTCCCGGAAGATTTGTGGAATTTCAAGCTAACAAGTTGGAAAGCTGCTGGGAATTGTTGCTACAAAGGGATGAGCATGAGGCCTCCTCCTGAATCTGCCATCAGCTGGGGTCGTGGAAGAGTTTGTATTTAAATGCTGATATCAAATCCAGCTGATGCTAAAAACAAACCTTTCAGCCTCTTTACAGGTGTGTACTTATTTTGTCTTTACAAAGCAGACTTCCACTGCTCCAAAACCAGAATCCGAAAGTGTTTTAAAGAAAGATGGCAGAATGAGGGCAAAACACACCGTAACTGACAGAGCAGCATCAAAAAGGTGCATGTCTGCATTATTTTTGACTATAATGCGCCACCCACCCACTCACCCACACACACACACACACACACAAACACATACACACACTGAAGAGCAGCTTTGAGCAACACTGTTTCTACATAAACTTAGGTTATTATGGTCTGCCCGCTTGGACATCTGGCATCGTTAGCAGCTTAGTTTTTCTGGTTCTGGATAAACTCATGATCACAATGTTATTTCTCCTCTTCAGACTAAAACACACCAAAATAAGAGCATGAAGTTCCTCCAGAACACCAGACTATTTATTAAGACTACAGGGAGTGCAGAATTATTAGGCAAATGAGTATTTTGTCCACATCATCCTCTTCATGCATGTTGTCTTACTCCAAGCTGTACAGGCTAGAAAGCCTACTACCAACTAAGCATATTAGGTGATGTGCATCTCTGTAATGAGAAGGGGTGTGGTCTAATGACATCAACAACCTATATCAGGTGTGCATAATTATTAGGCAACTTCCTTTCCTTTGGCAAAATGGGTCAAAAGAAGGACTTGACAGGCTCATAAAAGTCAAAAATAGTGAGATATCTTGCAGAGGGATGCAGCAGTCTTAAAATTGCAAAGCTTCTGAAGCGTGATCATCGAACAATCAAGCGTTTCATTGAAAATAGTCAACAGGGTCGCAAGAAGCGTGTGGACAAACCAAGGTGCATAATAACTGCCCATGAACTGAGAAAAGTCAAGCGTGCCGCTGCCAAGATGCCACTTGCCACCAGTTTGGCCATATTTCAGAGCTGCAACATCACTGGAGTGCCCAAAAGCACAAGGTGTGCAATACTCCGAGACATGGCCAAGGTAAGAAAGGCTGAAAGACGACCACCACTGAACAAGACACACAAGCTGAAACGTCAAGACTGGGCCAAGAAATATCTCAAGACTGATTTTTCTAAGGTTTTATGGACTGATGAAACGAGAGTGAGTCTTGATGGGCCAGATGGATGGGCCCGTGGCTGGATTGGTAAAGGGCAGAGAGCTCCAGTCCGACTCAGACGCCAGCAAGGTGGAGGTGGAGTACTGGTTTGGGCTGGTATCATCAAAGATGAGCTTGTGGGGCCTTTTCGGGTTGAGGATGGAGTCAAGCTCAACTCCCAGTCCTACTGCCAGTTTCTGGAAGACACCTTCAAGCAGTGGTACAGGAAGAAGTCTGCATCCTTCAAGAAAAACATGATTTTCATGCAGGACAATGCTCCATCACACGCGTCCAAGTACTCCACAGCGTGGCTGGCAAGAAAGGGTATAAAATAAGAAAAACTAATGACATGGCCTCCTTGATCACCTGATCTGAACCCCATTGAGAACCTGTGGTCCATCATCAAATGTGAGATTTACAAGGAGGGAAAACGGTACACCTCTCTGAACAATGTCTGGGAGGCTGTGGTTGCTGCTGCACGCAATGTTGATGGTGAACAGATCAAAACACTGACAGAATCCATGGATGGCAGGCTTTTGAGTGTCCTTGCAAAGAAAGGTGGCCAAATTGGTCGCTGATTTGTTTTTGAATGTCAGAAATGTATATTTGGGAATGTGGAGATGTTATATTGGTTTCATTGGTAAAAATAAATAATTGAAATGGGTATATATTTGTTTTTTGTTAAGTTGCCTAATAATTATGCACAGTAATAGTCACCTGCACACACAGATATCCCCCTAAAATAGCTAAATCTAAAAACTACTTCCAAAACATTCAGCTTTGATATTAATGAGTTGTTTGGGTTAATTGAGAACATGGTTGTTGTTCAATAATAAAATTATTCCTCAAAAATACAACTTGCCTAATAAGTCTGCACTCCCTGTAGTGTTGTTTACTTCACCAGCTTCCCAGATTACTTAGTTGTTCGTTCGTAATCAGAAACCGAAACTCTGATTGCAAATTGGTTTTGTCTTTTGGGCCTCTAAAGTTTTTTGAAGATATAAAACCTAAAATACACATCTTAATGATGCTGCAGACCAGGGCTTGATTTGAGCCGGATCATGTCGGAACCGGATCCAGGAAGTGTTTTATTTTTAAGGGATGCGTTCCAGTTACTGTTAGAATCCGCTAACTCTCGCCGCCAACTCGTGCTTAACATAGAATAACCCCGGGAGTTACGCTGGCCCGGGACTGGACATAGTTCTGTATAACTGAATACATTTGTTTCCGTGCTCGGCTCCACCCTTCAGCGCTAAAACCAGCACTAACCCCAACTTAAAAGCTCTAATCAACCTTCGGCTAATACATGTGGGTCTGCATTTAGTTTATTCAGAGATAATTTCACGTTGATAAAAAATAAACGGTAATTAGTACATTATGTTTACTTTTCGATGTTTAAGAAAGAGTGTGGCATGCTGGGAAATCTGCTCCATCCAATCAGTGATCACGTGCTGAATAGTGAACACCTGCTTGCGCTTCAGCTAACATGAACTTTATCAGGATACGGGATAAAACAGGTAATTTGTCAGCTTTACTGTTAGGAACTTTCAACACCGCCTTGTCGTAGATTAGTTCCACTTATTCCTCTCAGACAGCAGTTTTTTCTTTTTTTTTTAAATTAATCCAGTGGACTTAACTGGATTTTTCTCAGACAGCTTGTATGTGCTGTCATGAGGTTGGCCGCTCGTTTTTATATGTGGTGGTTTGTGGGGTCGACCCCGTCTTCTTGCTTTTATCGCGGAAAGCTCCGGCTTTAAACCCCTGTCAACACACTGCCGTCCGTGCATTTTTATTCAACGTCAAACACACAAATACTCAGACATAATTTAGCATACTTGCATTCCTAACCCAGAAACCTCTGAGAGGCTGCAGGCGCCATACTGGGAGAGGGACCATTATGTGGAACTGGTCCGTGTCCATCTGCGCTGATGTCTGGTCCTAACAGCTCAACTCTGCCACCTGCTGAAGAAGACTCGTATCTGCAGCATGTGTGCAAATGTGAACTTGTGGAGGTGCTTCCAGCCGCAGTAACTGATTTAAATATTCCCCAAAACAAAAGTCTGGTGGACTTTCTCCATAATCAAGCAGCACTCGTGACCCCTGCACATCCTGTAAGGAGCACATTATGTTGGCGCTGTAGTGGCTACTGGGCACAAACAGGATCTATATTATGAGCCTTGATACACAGGCCTTAGCAAACGCAGAAGATCACAAGCCTCTCTCCAGACTCGTGCCCAGAGGCAAACATCCACATGAAAGAGTAGCAAACACCAACCACCTTTCAGAAATCTCTCTTGATTTTGCTTTCTTCTTGCTCCACTGCGTATCTAGTCCACCTTTTAAAATGATAGGAGCAGCAAAAGCTGCTATATGACAACGAAAAGCAGACGAGCAGCTGGGAAGCTTTTCTTTTTAGTAGAAATAACCCAAAAGACACGAGAAATGTCCCGTTTTCACCGAGTTATTAATAAAAGATCAGAGCCCTTATGTTCTCTCAGCAACCAGAACCAAGACAGAGGAACCACGGTGAGGTTCAGAAGGTAGGACAGTCAAACCTGGTCCCACGTGTGGGACGGACTGACTTTAAAGAGGACTGGAACCCAAACTCATCCGGAGTGTCGGAGCATCCGTAAACAACCGGAAGAAGTAGACATAGGATTCCTCATTACCAAGAAATGTTCTGTGTGTTCCCGTGGTGGAACGTGTCCTTGGGATTTCTTGTGGAAGTAGGTGGAAAGACAACAGTATGAAAGCGTCCACATCGAGCCAACGCGCAGTGAGATGTGTGCGAGTGAATGGAGTAATTAAAAACACGCCTACAGTCTGTCGTCTGTGTCTTAGGAGTTCCTGCAAGACAATGGGATAATAACGGCCTTGGCCCGGCATCTAAACGCAAGGATTCTGGACTGAGTAAAAGAAAACTCCTAATTGTGTGGAGGAGAACAACACAGAACAACACACACATCATTAACGTTCCCAGAAAAGAACATTAAGCATTGATGCAGCTTGAAAAGCTTCCCGCATAAGAAAAGAAAAGGATAGCTTTCCCTACAGACGTTCGTCATGAGACTTGTGTGGGAGGCCCACAAAAATGGAGCAAGCTCATGAAAAGAGGGAAAAAATGAACAGGGAGTCAGGGAGGAACAAGCACACGCTGGACCTGTTTGAAGAGAGAAAGGAGGACCTTCTGCTGCTCAAGTGTCCGTCCGTCTCCCTCATTTATCACTCACTCCTCATCTATAACTCATAAAGCTCTCCCGTCATACCCAAACCTGGAGAAGGACAACTTGTTTTCAGGCTGGAGAGGGACTCCAGCTCGTTTACACCAGACATGATCATCAGCACTTGTCCAAAGCCATCGGGAATTGTGAAGAATGATTGACAGGATGTGTTTGATCGGGTCAGCAACAAGACATCACGCTACTCAGCTGAGAGCCCATCAATCACAATTTTGTTTAATTAACCAGCTAGAACGACAAGCGAGGAGCCCACGGACGAATGGAAGGATACAAGGAAACGTGGTGGATACGACGCGGCACAATAGAGCCGCGGATAATTTAATGAAGTAAGCCCAAAGGAAAACTCCAATCAAAAGACCAGCGGAGGGAGGAGAGCAGAGTGAATGATGGGTAAACAAACCCAAGGTAGGATTACAGGCTCTGATTCAGTCACTTGAGTTCTTTTAAAGAGGTTTTCTGAGTTATGAATTATTATTATTATACCCACTGGGAAGTATACGAGTGAATTCAGGGAAGTCTATGAGGTTTTTGTTGTAAATATTACCATCATGAACTCGACGTATAACCTTCAGTGCTTCAATGGGCTCTGGTTGGTCAGGAATGTCTCACTTGTGTGGTGCAGCACTGGCGTTTGTGTAAAAGTGTAGAAATGACCCTCGAGCTGCTTTAAGACAAGAGAAATCCTCTTTGCAACGATGATCCAGTCAGATAACACAAAGTAAACTGGACCCAGATCTGGTGGTTCATGATGCCGGACAAGATACCCGTCTGGTTTTCTAAACCACTCGGAGGGCTTCTTTCCAGCATGTTTTATCTATTTCCCTGCTCCAACACAGCATGGCAGCTGCCCAAAGCGCCGCACAAGGCAACAGTCCTTCACGAACCGTTCAAAAGTATACAGTCAACTAATGCCAACAAAACTGACCAATGCAAGACATTAAAAGATAAAATCATGAAAATAGATAAACTATCAATAAATAGAGATAAAAACAAGACTTGGGACAGATGATGTGCAACAGAGGTTTCTGGGGTCAAAGAGAATCGACTCAGTCTTCGACTCGTTTAGTGAAGGAAGTTTGCAGCCAGCTAGCCCAGAAACTCATCAGGCTCTGCAGGAGCTAATTAATCACCTGCAGAATAAAATCAGGTGTGTTGGAGCAGGGAAATAAATAAAACCTGCTGCCCATGGGGGCCAGGATTGGGCCCCCGCTCTAAAGTCTCAGATCTTTCAGCGACAATAACTCGTGTCTCCTGCGATGCCGATACTCAGGAAGCCTCCCACCACTGGTGAGATTTTAAATTAATCATAATTATCACAACTTTTTATTATTCATGTATTCAATTTTACCAGAAATGGCTCCAAACCAGATAATAAAAAATCATTTTAAATAAATCCATGCTGATGAGGTAATCTCAGATAAGATCAGCCCAAACCTCCTCTCCTCTCCTCTCCTCCCCTTCCTTTCTGATCTTTTGATAGCAGATGATAATTGAGGTCATTATTTACTGCTATTTAAAGATAACGCTCTAAAAAATGTAAATGTCATCCAATTATGAAATGTGGCTGACTTCTACCTTCATAAAGCATGTTAAATAAGACATAATATATCCAATTTTCACACGTTGGCACAATGTTTTGGTCAAAACACCAGAGGATTACACCGCTGTCCTCTTAGACTCAGCTCTGTCACTCCTCTTCTGGATTTGGGACCACTGTAAAGACTAAAATTACACATCTTAACCTTTCAAGAGAGCCAAACCGGACCGACTGAGCTCTTGCTGCTAACCAAAGCTTTGGAAATTGTTTTTCAAGTTTTAAAGGGGCATTATGGAAGTTTGACAGCCAAAACGTGTATAGAAATAATACATTTCTTCTTCATACATTCTCCTGCAATGCCCTGGTCCTGTAGAATGAGCCCTGGCATTTTTACTGTGATTGCCTGTTTTTCTGTAAAATCACAGAAAAAGAGAGCTGCTCGGGTCGAGCAGGCTGCTTCATGCGTGTTCACACTCAGGCATAGCCCGTAGCATTTGCTATCCGTGGCTTTAGCAGCAGAGAGAGAGGCAGTTGCACTTTGTCGCTGTTCCTAACGCCTAGTGACAAAGCTAGCTACATTTCTGAGTACCCTTAGCTACATTCTGTATAATTTTCTGCTAGAAATTTCTTGCAAATTAGCAACAAAATAGCCATTTTCGCTCCGGACCGTTCTTTGAACGTTGTTTCAGCTATTATCAAGGATATAAATGTTAAAGATACAAAAGATGTCACTGGCGCTTTTGCTCACCTAGTAAGACGTCTGACTCTCGTGCAGGAGACCTGGGTTCGATTCTGGATGTGAACATAGTTTATTTAGAGTTTCTTTTTTACATTAATGATTTTTGTTTTACAGTAAGATGCCCAAATTTTTATTTGAGACTCGCTGAACGGCATTGAATTCACAGATAAAAAAGATGTGGGTTCAACTTTCATTTTGGAACAATTTTCAAGCAAGGGAAGGGAATGATCTGAACATGCAGGAGGACTGACCCATCTTAAACCTTTGTCGGCTGTGCTGAAGAGAAAGGTACAGAACCAAAGTATTTAATTAATTAGCCGTACGTTCTCCTGTCCTCTGGGCCACACACACACACACACACAAACACACACACACACACACACACACACACACACACACACACACACACAGGACTGTCTCAGCTGTTATTTACGTTAAGGAGTGTGCACGTGCAGCATGCGCACCTCGTGCACGAGCCTATTGAAGCTGCCGTTACGCTTTTGGCCTGAGGGGGCAATCGCAAGCATAAAATTTCAAAACTCCGTAAAGTCCCTTTAAGTTGAGGCAACAACAACCAGTTTAGAGACAATTGTTAGAAACTCTGTGGTAAACTACAATTTAGGAGGAGGCAGCACATTTTCTTTACTTGTTTGATCCGGTTCAGAGCCACCATGGTGGTGACCTCTGGAAAGCACCCTGGACAGGTGTCTAACTCTCAGACAGAAAAGAAACACTGCTCTCGTGCTACTAGGACTAATCTAGAATCACCAATAAATGTGCATATTTTAGACCAGTGGAGGAAAGCGTGCATGAGCAGAACATGCTAGCATAAGCAGAACATGCTAGCATGAGCAGAACATGGTAGCCCCACGCCGAGGTGAGCAGAACATGCTAACTCCACACTGAGGGGTGAGTAGAACATGCTAGCTCCACGCTGAGGGGTGAGCTGAACATGCTAGCTTCACACTGAGGGGTGAGCAGAACATGCTAGCATGAGCAGAACATGCTAGCCCCACGCCGAGGTGAGCAGAATATGCTAATTCCACACTGAAGGGGTGAGCAGAACATGCTAGCAGGAGCAGATTCCTCACACGTACTGACAGACGCCAGCACTTAACTCCAGTTCTAAAATCCCCTCACTGGCTGCCCATCACTTTCAGGGTCCAATATAAAATATTGCTTTTTGTCTTCAAATCCCTCCATGGTCTTGCCCCCGTGTACCTATCTGATCTTCTTGCGATTTATACTCCCGGTCGCACACTCAGTTCCTCCAGCCTGTTGCTCCTCGAGGTACCAAAAGCGTGTTATAAATCATGCGGACAAAGAGCTTTCTCTGTTGTCGGTCCTAAAATGTGGAACAAACTTCCAGCCGCAGTTCGACTGGCATCTTCCTTGGCAGTTTTTAAGTCTAGACTAAAGACACACTATTTTACCCTTGCTTTTAATAGTTAGCTGTTAGTTTGGTTTTTATTACTCTTATCATCCATTGTAAGGTTTTTATCTGAACTTTTTTATTGGCTTGTTTCTTATTTGTTGACTGCAGAGGTCACCACTGGCCACTAGGGTGTGCTGCAATCAAGCCTCGAGGGAAAAAGGTGTATTCACAGACGTGCCTGAAGTCACGTACATGTGACGACCCCTCATTGTACATACTGCTGCTTCTCATTTGGATTACTGCTGCTCAACCATTACACTGCTGTCTATCCATGCTACTGTTCGACTTGTATCCGTAAGTCTTCACCTGCTTGTTAAGCTAATGTAATGGTTACATTGTCAGTATGCACGCTAAGCCGCACTGCAGTTATTTACCTATTTTATCGCATTGCTTAGCTTTGGTCTTCAGCCCATGCTGCTGCTTCACGCTGCCGTTAGCTTCCGCTCACTGAGCTTTGTATGTCGCCGCAGGGCTCCTTCATCCTTGTCAATAAAACCATTTGACATCGAGGAGTGTATTTCTTCATGAAGGAGCCAGATACAAGTCGAACAGTAGCATGGATAGACAGCAGTGTGATGGTTGAGCAGCAGTAGGGGTGAGTAGAACATGCTAGCACGAGCAGAACAGGCTAGCTCCAAGCTGAGGGGTGAGTAGAACATGCTAGCATGAGCAGAACAGACTAGCTCCTCGCTGAGGGGGTAGACCCAGAACTGATTAACATTCGATCAAAGTGTAGAAACAGCAACAAAATGAGGGGAAAATGCACTTCTTACATGATTCTACTACTTTGAGAAATAAAACACATGTAAGCAGAGTAAATAATTAAAGTGCATTTAATATAAATGAGCATTTAGTATGCATGCTGCTCATGTTTAAGAATGAGACTGAATTCATGCCTCGTTCCAGCACAGCTGTATTCCTCGTGTGTGGTGTCCAACAAAACAAAGTGTGTTTATTTATGGATGAAGGGGTACTGAAACCGGGGGACGGAGTCTTATTTTATCAGCTTTTGCACATCCAGTCAATGTGCATGAAGCATTCAAACACGAGCATCCGTGCAAGGGGAAAAGTGCAAAGAGGATGGATTCCCATATCAAGATTCAGGCACGAACGCCTGAACTCAACAGCAAAAGTTCAGATGTTTTAATTATTAAGCCAGTAGAAAATCACAAGCGTGTCACGGTTCACAGGAACAACCGTTACTCTCTTTATTCATGCACACAGATAAAGCAGCGAGACTTTAAATTAGGCACTAGCTGTTGTTTTTTCGTGCCATCCAATTAAACTTTACTGTTTTCACCTGGAAACCGATTATTATAAACAAGCAGCCCAGTGATGTCATGAGAGTAAAGCTGGCTGTTCCCAGGAGACACAGCAACCTCTAAAACCTCCTAATTAAGTTATTTTCCAGGCTAAAAATAAAACAAGGAACCATATTTAACAGCTCAGGAGTTCTTTGATGGTTGTCAGTGTTTTTCAGGAGACTCATTAGTGATGTCCGTGGTAATCATAAAGAAGTAGTGAAGAGAAACAAATTGTATACCAGCAAATTCACCACTCACACGCAGATATTACAGCTAATTCAACACCTCCACTTTGTTTTGTCTCAGACCCTGCACCAGGAGCCGTCACAGACACATTAAAAGCCTGGCGATGGCCAAGCTGTAGCCGACTGTGGTCGGCTAGCTGTGGCAGCCATCTTGAAATTGGCCTGAGAAGTTAAATGATTGTGTTGCACCTTTCTGAGACTCATTATGCCGTGGTTTATGACCATCTGGGTTCACTCCACCAGAAAATGGTGACGTTTGAAGCATACACCTTGTGTGCCCTGGCTGCACATGATAGGGATGCGTCCTAGCTAATGTTGTGTCACATTTTCGCTCCATGTCTGTAAAATGGAGCAGGTTATGGACATTTCTGTGTTGGCCAAGATTAGCTCCTACCAGTTCTGACAGTAATCCAGAAGGGTACCTACGCTAAGATCCTGTTTGTGGACATCAGCTCTGTCTTCAACACACTGCCTATTGTGATGAACACACCAGCTCAACAACTGTCAAACAGACACACTTATGGTTGTTTCTTTAGTTTGTGTTCTGTTCTGTATGCCATTGGCTCTGGTGGCTTTCTATGCTCATGGCGGACTCTAACATTAAATGTTTAAAGCTACGATGTCACATGTTAGCCTCCACATTTAGCATCACCACATTTTAGCTCAAGACAAAGAAAATTCACTGGTTCTGGGCCGTTTTTGTGTTTGCTAAGGCTAGCTGTGGCTGCCAATCAATCAAATCAATCAAAGCTTTATTTATAAAGCGCCTTCCGCAACCCTGTCAGGAAGCCCAAAGCGCTGCCATCCTGAATTTGTTGATTCAACAATAATTTTCTCCGTTTTGTTCACATCCAGTTCAGTTCATGAACCACGTAACTAAACGACAGGGCTAACTTTGTTTGGTTTAAACAACACGTAAGCTAATATCACACGTGATCAGCTAGCTCTCGTGTTAGGGACGAT
This sequence comes from Nothobranchius furzeri, assembly GCF_043380555.1. Taxonomy (NCBI): domain Eukaryota; kingdom Metazoa; phylum Chordata; class Actinopteri; order Cyprinodontiformes; family Nothobranchiidae; genus Nothobranchius; species Nothobranchius furzeri. The sequence goes on along the minus strand of NC_091754.1, from coordinate 46,482,567 downwards.
GCTCGGCTACGACAACACTCAGTTTTAGCTAACGTTTATAAAACGGAGCGTTAGCTGGTTTGGGGTCAACTTGAAGACAAGAAAAGCTGTAAAGAACATGTCTGTCCATTGATTCGTGAGAATCACACACACACTTTTTAAATCTGGACCATCATGACAGAAGGCTGATGGGATACATTTCCCAGTAGATAACAACTTCCTAGAGTTTCTGTATCTTATCCTCCCAATTAGACCCCGTAAAGAGGAAGGCCCGGATGAGCCCACAGCCTGTTTTCTTTTAAACTTGTTTATGAGTTCATGAGGTCACAGAGATACTTCTGCTGCACGTCAGCTCACTGCGGAGCCAGCCCGAAGGCTTCCAAGTGCTTATTGATGCTGTGGAAGTGGGTCGCCCCACGCCAGTGAGTGGTTCTGAAGATCTGCAGCCATCTTTACCGATCCCCTCAGCTCTCTGTTTAATCACGACTGCCAGTGCCCAAACCCAAAAGGAAGACAGACAGTGCCGAGTCCCTGGAGTGGAACAATTTGGAGAAGCAGTCTGAAGTACGTGAAGCAGAGCCTCTTTCTGTCAGCCAGCCAGCGGGCCCACTGGTCCTGTTGTCCCCTGGCATCCTGACTCTTTCTATTAGCCTGCTGGTTAGACTGGCATTTAGACTGGCAGGGCAGACCGGTGCAGGAGCCAGAGGGTCTCCTGTTTGGACGGGGGGGCAGCAACAGGAGGGGAAAGCTCGGAGGAGCTCACAGCCATATGCAGCAGCTGCCTCCTCCAATCACGTCACTTCGGCTTAATTTGATTTCACGACGACAGGATTCAATTACTTTTTATTAATTTTGGCACAGTGAGACTACATCCAGTTTGATTCAATTTCTGCAGATGCAATTTAACTAGATGCAATCAGATTCACTGGAATTGAATGAATTTTTAAACATAATCTCGTCCCGTCTTCCTGCCGCTGTATAAATCCTTCTATACGACCACCTCCTGTTTTAGGGATGCCGTATTTAATGAGTGATGCAAAAGCGCCTCCTGTACCAGAACCTCCTCAGTTTAGTGGATCTGTGTTCTCCCCAGACTCCCTGAGGTCCACATTAGTCACTTCAATGACAGAAGTGGATAATTTAAGGGAAAAAAGGAAGGAGTTGCTGCTTTTTTCTCCTTAAGTGGTAAATGTTCACCTACTTGAGCCTGCTGATGGGATGTCATCCTCTGGTGCTGCATAAAACACTCTCCAGCACTAAATTCATCACTGAACAATCAGTTTTCATCCAAGCATGAATGTTTCTGTCTGACTGATGAAAACAGTTTAACCTGAATTGTCAGGATGGAGCCGACGGACGGGAAAACTGTCTTTATGGACGTGGCTGGCAGAAACGAGGACAACATGTTCCTGTTTCTCAGTTTCTCTGAGGCTGATTTAAACTTTTGGACAAACTCTGATCAAAAATGCTAATCTGAATAAACTCTGGTTTGGTGTGAGTTTCTAATGTAATCCTGATCATATACTTAGATGCTAAGTTACACACAGGAAGTTAGAAAAGTCAGACAGCAAAATGATGTCACTGAGGAAAGCCAAAAGCTGCAAATAAAGTGATTTTTCCAAAATAAAGGTGAGCAGCATTCTGAGGTTCACTACCCGAGTGTATCATTAGTAGTTGTAGTACTAGTAGTAGTAGTAGTCTGTAGTAGATGTTAAACAGAAATGCTGCCCCTGCTGTTGATCTTCAGGACGAAAACATGATGCACCTAGCGACCGTGTGGACTCCTCAGAGATCATCAGAAGTTATGAGACTTTTCTAAAGCTAAACATGCTCTACTCCGGTCTTATACCGGGCCTTCCCACCAGATATGCTAGCAGTGCGTAACAAAATGGAGGCGTTGAATCTGCTAGCTCAGCATTGAGTCACTTCATTTCTGGGACGCATCCAAAGTGTGACGTTTGGAATATAACGGTGGCTAAGTGCTGCGGACACTCCAGGGGAGCTTGCAGACATTACATGATGCTTACGCGTGCGGTAGAAAGGCCCAGTAGTTGTGAAGGTTTTATGTCCAGTTCAGTCGAGTCAGTCAGATTAACAAAGACAGCAACCTGACACAAACATTTTAACCAGGTAAAGATACCCTCTACATCTCTGGCATGAAGAGAAAAACATGTTTAACAAGCAACAATTGAGTCAGACTGAAGAACCACAACAAGCTAAAACGTTAGCCATTAGCTGCAGAGGCGAATTGATCCTTAAATCTGTGTTTCCACTATTCTACAAACTATTTTCCTCCAAATGAAACAGCACTCAAAAACAGAAATGTAGGTCTGCCATAAGACTGGATCTCTCTGAAGCCCTGAACACCACCACACCCTCGTCTAAATCAGGTGTTTTAGCAACAGGTGAAAACTATACACAACATTATAAACCCTGGCTGCACCACAAGCAATCACATAAAACTCATGTATTCCAGCATCCCTCCACCACAGAAACTCTCTTAGTAGAAAAAACAATGTAGAATAAAACTCAAAATGTCCAGGTTGAAGGCCAACGCCGGAGCTCAGCTGGTAGAGTGCTGAAGGGCTCAGATGAGAAAGCAAACAATCAGAGGTAAACAAACCCACCGACTCCAGTTCTGAAATTGGAGTGTTGATGTAATCCACAAGAAAGAGTATCGAGTCTGGCAGGTTTCAGGACCAGGTTGTATTGACCCAACAATGAATCACCAGCAAACATTCTAATAGCAATTTACATTCAAAAGGATGAGAAGTGTGATTTTTTTGATGAGTCATGGCTGGATGTGAACAAGCGTAAAGGCTCGAATCCCAGGGTGCATTGGGACTAACCAAAGCATGGGGGCATTACTCGTTAAGACCATGAGCGCCCCACCCCCAAAGAGACGCAGTGACTTATCTTAATTACATCATTCAACATCAGACAGGTGTGTCCCAAGCAAGTGTGTCATTCATCACGCTGAGCACCAGTAACATTTGTAACAACTGTAACTCCTGTAACATCTATAATGTCTGTAACACCTGTAACATCTAACACCTGTAACACTTTTAACACCTTTAAAATCTATAACACCTGTAAAATCTAACGCATGTAAAATCTGTAACATCTAACACCTGTGAAATATAACACGTGTAACATCTGTAACACCTGTAACATCTAACACATGTAACACCTGTAATATCTAGCATCGTAGCACCTAGAGCTGAAACAACTAATCGATTTAATCGATTATAATCGATTATTAAAATAGTTAACAACTTTTTTAGTCATCGATTAGTTGTTTAATAATCATATTTTACCGCATAAAGTCTATTTTTACCACAATCTGACATCGGTTACAAGCTGTTAAATTTGCCGCCAGTGTGTGGCAGTAATGAGCCACTGATCTACCAGTGGAGCCGTAGAAGAAGAAATGAGCCAATGAGTGCCCTCGGTTTTCATGACGTATCACGTTACTGACGCTCATCTTGCTGTGAGAGATGGCGGAACAAGAGGAAATACGGAAGAAAAATAGAAGCGACAAAATTTTAGAGAAACCCCGGACAAAAACCTCACGAGTATGGGAGCACTTCACTAGATGCATTGAAAAGGCAAAATATGCAAAAACCATTAGCATGGCACGGAAGCACGACGTCCCTAAGTGAACATTTGAGACAAAAACGTGGGGGCTGAGGAAGAGCACCGCGGTCAAGTGAGCCGTCATTTGGAAGAGCCAGCCCGGTAAGTAACAGAAAATAAACAAGCTGGACTTAGTGTTTTAGCTGAGTTCGTTATAGTGGATGTTAAACATGTTTTTTTGCCGCGTCAGTCTACGGTGTTCTACTTCTGATTGACTAGATGCAATCGTGAATCTCCTCCGTGTTGTGAATCATGCGCTTGCCAAATTTAGCACGTCTGTTTATAAGAATGTTCTAGTTAAGAGAAAAACGGCACAAACCCATAACTATGTTCCTCATTCAAAAAAGGACAACTCCGCGGTGAAAAATATACAGACGAGCTGTGTCCAGGTGAATATAACGCGGCATAGTTGTACGCTTTCAATTTTTAAATACAGGAGAAATTCAGAAAAAGTCATTTTTTTACTATTAAAAGGCTGTTTTACTATCTAACGCTGTAAAACGCCTCACAACACATTTTTATCATGTTTCTTAAACAGTATTACACAAAATAATCATTTTTCACATTTTTCTAGCTAATTTAAACACTCCCGACTCAAAGTAAAAACCTCATGAGCTTCTTACTTAGAGCTTTTTAATAGTAAAAAAATTAGACTTTTTTTCTGAATATCTCCTGTTGCGGGCTATTTTGTAGAACGTAACCCTCAAAATAAATGATCACTGTATATTGTTAACTAATTCAAATAATATAATATTGATTTAGTGTTGTAGTGTGTGTGCTGCTTTATTTTATATGTGTACTTATTTCAGTCTATTTGTGTTTCTTATGCAGAAAAAAAACAAGCAACGATGGACAACTACATGGGGAAAGAGACACTCACCCCCCAGCAATTCATACCACTTACAAACTCTATTCTAAACATGCTGGTAAAAGACATGAGGCCACTATCCATGGTGGAAGGAGCAGGCTTCCAGCTAATGCTAAAAAATTATTCTGGACTGATATTTTGCACTGTTTAGCTCATTTTATACTGCTGACTGTGTTCATGTGCAATAAAATAGATTGCAGTCAACTGCACAATTCTCTTATGTTTTTTTTTCTTAACTGAAATGCATCCATCACTTGTATAGGTTAAATAGCTAAACAATAACAAACCGATTAATCGATTAATCGAAAAAATAATCGACAGATTAATCGATTATGAAAATAATCGTTAGTTGCAGCCCTAGTAGCACCTGTAACATCTAACACCTGTAACATCTGTAACATCTATAGCACCTGTAACATATAACACCTGTAACATCTGTAGCATCTGTGACAACTGTAACATCTATAACACCTGTAACATCTAACACATGTAACATCTAACACATGTAACACCTGTAACATCTAACATCTGCAACACCTGTAACACCTGTAACATCTAACACATGTAACAACTGTTACACCTGTAACATCTAACACATGTCACATATTACTCATGTAACACCTGTAACATCTAACACCTATAACAACTGTAACACCTGTAACATCTGTAACACCTGTAACACCTATAACAGCTGTAACATCTAACACCTGTAACATCTGTAACATCTAATACCTGTAGCATCTGTAACACCTTTAAAATCTATAACACCTGTAACATCTGTATTACCTTTGACACCTTTAAAATCTATAACACCTGTAACATCTAACACATGTAACATCTAACACCTGTAACACCTGTAACATCTAACATCTGCAACACCTGTAACATATAACACATATAACATCTATAACATCTGTAACACCTATAACATCTATAACACCTGTAACAACTGTAACATATAACACATGTAACACCTGTAACACCTGTAACATCTGTAGCACATGTAACGCCTAACACCTTTAACATCTAACACCTGTGACATCTGTATGAACTGTAACACCTGTAACATCTAACATCTGTAACACCTGTAACATCTATAACACCTGTAACATCTTTAACACCAGTAACACCTGTAACATCTAACACCCGTATTACCTGTAACATCTAACACCTGTAACATCTAACACCTGTAACATCTTTAACACCTGTAACACCTTTAACACCTGTAACACCTGTAACATCTAACACCCGTATTACCTGTAACATATAACACCTGTAACATCTGTAGCATCTGTGACACCTGTAACATATACAACACCTGTAACATCTAACAACTGTAACATCTAACACCTACAACACCTGTAATATCTAACACCTGTAACATCTGTAACACCTGTAACATCTAACACATGTAACATCTGTAACACATGTAACATCTGTAACACATGTAACATCTAACACATGTAACATCTTACTCATGTAACACCTGTAACATCTAACACCTATAACATCTGTAACAACTGTAACATCTAACATCTGTAATACCAGTAACATCTAACACCTGTAACATCTGTAACACCTGTAACACATGTAACACCTGTAACATCTATAACAGCTGTAACATATAACACCTGTAACATTTGTAACATCTGTAATATCTGATACCTGTAACACCTGTATTATCTATAACACCTGTAACATCTGTATTACCTTTGACACCTTTAAAATCTATAACACCTGTAACATCTAACACCTGTGACATCTAAGACCTGTAACACCCGTAACATCTAACATCTGCAACACCTGTAACATATAACACATACAGTATAACATCTGTAACACCTATAACATCTATAACACATGTAACATCTAACACCTGTAACATCTCAAATCTGCAATACCTGTAACATATAACACATGTAACATCTGTAACACATGTAACGCCTAACACCTTTAACATCTAACACCTGTGACATCTGTAAGAACTGTACCACCTGTGACATCTAACATCTGTAACACCTGCAACATCTAACACCTGTAACAACTGTAACACCTGTAACATCTAACATCTTTAACACCTGTAACATCTAACACCCATATTACCTGTAACATCTAGAACACCTATAACGCCTGTAACCAGTGTTGCCAACTGTTTTTGACTGAAAGTAGCTGAAGTTCCCCCCAAAAGTCACTAGATGTCGCCAGATGACGTCACGTGCTTATTTACATATTGATGACGTCATCACGCCACATTAGCGTTCGTTTTCTCTATGGCATCTAATATATATATATATATATATATATATATATAATAGGACTAAAAGGGAGGAAAATAAATACTATGTTATATGTTAAAGTTATTAATTAGTATGATTAAAATGGCCCAAATTGCTTTGATATGTACAATAAATTCCAAAACTACCAATAAAGTGGCATTAAAACAGATATGGTGTGGTGATCCAAACAGTTCTGTTGTAGGATATAACTCAGACCTCCTGCTCTCCTCATTCTCACAGACATTTTCCTAAAAAGCTGTTTTTTTACACCTCATAGTTTCTCAACTTCTCTGTTGTGTATTCTCTCCATCGTGATAATAACGGCGCTCCGAGCAAAAGGGAGCGCGTGTCTCATAGTATAACCATCCCTGTGTCACTGAAGGAAATTCAGATGAGCCACAGAGCTGCGTGTGTAAACGGGACGGTAGTTGAAACTCCCGATGACTTTATTTGCCAAATGCAGGAAAAACCAAAGTGTCTGACGGCTGCAGAACCAGAGATGGCAGGTTGACGCCCGCGCCGTCTCTAGTAGAAGCGTGAGCCTGCAGCAATATGAAAGCAGCAGACGTAAATCGGCGGTCTCCAGCTCTGCAGCTTCAGCGAATCAGACCGGCCGAAAACGGTTTATGATTGGTCAGTCCTCGTGCACATGCGCAGATTATCGTTCTCTTTCCTTACTCCCGGAAGAACGGTTCAGAGTGCAAACGGTTTCTTTGTTGCTGATCTGTAGGGAATATCTACATGAAAGTTCTACAGAAAGTAGCAACGGGTCCTGAGAAATGTCGCTAAGTTTGTCACTAGGCGCTTTTTGGAAAAAAAGTCGTTGAGGGGGGTCAAAAAGTCGTTAGGAACAGTGACAAAGTCGCCGAGTTGGCAACACTGCCTGTAACATCATTCTGGTTCTACCCCCCCCCCTTCCCCGATGTATGGCCACCCCCCACCCCCCCACCCCGATGTAGGGTCACAACCCCACCCCCCACCCCCCACCCCCCTGTGATGTACTGTTACTTCAGGGTACTGTCTTTGTGGGTAAAATGAAGCTGATGAGAATGAAAATAAATTGATTGATGATGAAACTCTGTTGCAACACCCGCTAAAGTGATGAATATTCAAAGTTAAGAATAGAAAAACATCTTTGTTCAAGCTCAGAATCTCAGATTTATGACCCCCTTGTGTTTTTATCACTAAGACAACATGTCTCTGTCCACTCCCAATGGACAAAAGGACATCTCCATATGGGTGGAAGATGGATGGCTGTGAGGTTCGAGTCTCAGACAGAATAAGATCTGAGGGTAAAGCACAACACCGGTGTCACACATTAACTTGGTATTATAAAATCAGCAGACATTCAGATTTATTTTCCATTTAAATCAGGAACACTAGTTTTACCTTTTATCAAAAGCAAAGAGTCCAAACCCTGCTACTGCAGCCTGCCACTAGAGAAAGCCTGACACCTAAACTGTATTATTGTGCTAATAATTCATGTTTACAGATTTCCTCTCAAATATTAAAGCATGAACATTATTTTTGATCCCGGGGGATGTAAGACTTTAACTTAATGTCTTTGTCCCTAAGATATGATTGTTTTATTACTCTCTGATCCCCACCAGCAGATACCAGCAGGTACCAGAAGGTACCAGCAGGTACCAGATGATACCAGCAGGTACCAGTGGCTGTGAGGAAACTAGGAAGTCAGCTTCATGGATCTAAGAACACTAGGGATGTGAATCGTAGAGCAACTCACGATTTGATTCGATTCCGATTCTTGGGGTGCCGATTCGATTCAAAATCGATTCTCGGTTCTCAATTTAAATCGATTCACAATCAGTATTAACAAAGAGTGTCAGCTCCAGGATGAACTACTTTGTTGTACAAGTTAGTTAAAGCTATGGGACATTTTTATTTGACTTTAAACTGTTCATGCTCAAAAAATGCAAATTTACAATGTAAAATAAAGTGATTCTAAAACTGTAAACAGAAACAATCTTTTGACCAAAAGGCAACATTTATTTTTGCTTACCTTGTAAAATATAACAAATCTGTAGTTACCTAACAGTAGCTTTGAAAGTAACACGGTCAAATACTTTTCAAGTATGTGTAGAAACAAGTTACATGAGTAATCCTAAGCACTCATTTATCAACTTAGAAAATAAATGAGAATATCTCACATTTCTGAGTATGGAAAAATGACCTTATCAGCAGATTCAAACATAAATCATCTCAATTTATGGGACCACAAAAGTAAACAGAATTCTGACTCTCCTAACAAAGATCAAGAAAGTGCATCTCAGACCTGTAACATGCCAAATATTGGAGTTCTTGAAATCGATTCTGAACCTTTGTGAATCGATTCTGAATCTTTATAAATAAGAATCCCGATTCAGACTTGAATCGATTTTTTTTCAGCACCTCTAATGAACACCTAAACCATCTATAATCATAATCCCCCCCTGTAAGAACAGAGCAGCAGCACTGAGGCTGTAGGAGCTGCAATCCTGGACCTCTCCCCCCAGACCCTCAGCCTCCTCCGCATGCAACATGCTGGAGGAGAAGAGCAGAAGCACTCTGCGGCGCTCTACCCCCACCTGCCGTTGTGCGTCAGCACGCCAGGGTCCAGCTCTGCAAAAGAGATCCCCAATAAAATCACAAATGAGATCTGATCTGAAACTCTGACTCGTTTACGTCTCAGAAAGCATTCCCTCCTGCGGGGATTCCGTCCCAACCAACTCATCCTGGAGGAGGTGGGCGCGCGCTTCAGCCAACTTCATCGGGAAGAAGAGCGATGGTCCTTACGCAGAGAGGAGAGAGAGAGAGAGAGAGAGAGAGAGAGAGAGAGAGAGAGAGAGAGAGAGAGATGACCAATTAACAGCTGGAGGGGTAAAGAACCGCAGCTGTGCGCCACGTGTCCGCACAGGTGCACCGAACTGAACCAATTAGAGCTGAACAGACGCAGAATTTGCGTTACAACTTTGAACAGGAGCCGCATCGCTCCCGCGGTCATGCAGCTTGCGGAGATAAGAGTCTCCGATCTGCTGCGAGAAGAAAAGGCGGTGGTCTAAATAAAACACTTCGGGGGCGCTTCCGGTCAACTTGGAGAGAAACAAGAAAAATGCGTTTTTCTGACAGAAAACAGCAAAAGTGCGTCTGCAAAAAGAAGTTAAAGAGGGAAACGAGCTGGTGTTGTATTCTAGGAGAGTATCTCCACACGCCCCCATCAGTGAGGACCGCACAGACGTGCTCCAACTACCAACCACCTCCGCCCCGCTCTCACACACAACTTATCCACAAAGTCACCCTCCGAGCTCCGAGCCCAGCGGCACCGAGCGCCTGCTTACCCCGGCTGATGCCGACGAGCGCCCCGACGAGGAGAGCCAGCTTCAGCAGCATTTCTGTGGCGGGTCTCGCTGCTGCAGGACGGTGATGCTTTTAGGTTGAAGCTGCTGCGGAAAATCGACAAGGACGACACGCATCCGCTGTTCCGGGCTCCGCTGGCGACTGATCTGCCTCTGCGCAGCGCTGCTTCCTCTCCCTTCCCTTCCTATACGCGCGCTCCCGATCCACGCTCCTGCTGCTTAGGACCCCCTCCAGCATCGATTCCTTCAACCCGCTGCTGGGAGCTGCTTGTGGTAAACAGGCAGGATCCTGGGGAATGTGCTGCTGCCGTTCCCAGATAATAAATATGTGAAGAGCTCAGAAATACTAATTAACAGGAGCGGAGCTGAGATTTCTGGGTCCCCATTCAAGAGTGTGTGCCCCCCCCCCCCCCCCCCCAAGTTAAAGCTACATTCCGCAACTTTTACACCTTGATTCAACATTTACATCTTCATTATTCAACATTTTCACAGGCATGCTCGTTATGTGCTTCTAACTGTTAAACAGTGCCTTTTCGCCGTCATTACATAACAAAATGATTAAGATAAATTGGTAAGATTAAAATATTAAAACTTCACCTCGCTGCTCATTGCTGATGGTTTACGAGCTCAAAGACCACTTCATGTGTTTGTTTGTGTACACGAGTTGAAAAATAGCCAATGTGTGACAGAGACCTGACTTTGCAACAATGACATTATGCAGCCAGTCTGGAGGGGGCGATAGAGACCTTACAGAATGGGGCTTTAAATAAAAAATACACCAAAATCTTTATGTTCCAGTTGTTTACATTTGTGTTAAGATTAGTGTAGACCAGAGTTCAACATTCGGTCTTCTAGCTGAATGTTCAGGACCACATGAACACGTGTTTCACATGAAAATGAAACATGTTTCACATTTGATTCTGTAATGAAGTGTTAATTACATTTAATTAAGGACCATAAGACATTAAAAATTCATATTGAGTATGAATTCCATCTTACGGAAACTGGATTATTTAAATCAGAAGATTGGATCTTTTTATTGCAGGGATTTAGATAACACTTTGTAATAACTGAGAGACAAGAGAAGAGAGAGACACCTTCAAACGTTTAAGGAAATTTATTACTAAATAATTTTAAACAATTTAACAAGACTAACTCTCTAATGACGGATGTTCTGTTTGAATGAGGTGTGAGATGGTTGGTGTGTGTGAATGAGTGTCATTCAGAACCCTCGCATCCGGAGAAGCAAAGTCTGAGTGGGAGATGATGTTTTGCTCCTAACTGATCAGAGTTTGAGACTCGTAGTCATGAACACATGAGACACCATTTATGTTGCATCCACATACCCTCAGTGAGACTTTTTAATCCGGATGCCAGGCCCACGACCCTCCTTGATACTGGAGCCGTTGAAGCAGCGTCGACAGTACGACAAACCAGTCTTTGGCTAGTCTCCAGGTAAAAAGCGACAGGTTTTTCTCAGCGTCAAAAAGGGGACCCTCCTTGGGTCAGCGAGTTCAGCTTTCATCCTGAAAGGTACTGTTGCTTGGTTGGTAACAAAACAACTGAATTTTCCCAGCTTGATGGTTCTCAGCTTAAAAAGAGAAGTATAGATGGCCGGTCCATACTTCACTTAACATGCAGTGAACTTCATGGGATCTTGAGAACAAGATCTTGAGAACTGAACTTAAGATGGCGTTGGAACTTTTTTATTAATCTGGATGTTTTTGATTCTGGACGAATCAAAGCTGACAGATGTATTAACACCAAAGAGACTCTGCCACGCTTCAGACTATGAAGGTTCTGATTGGATCAGTACAGCAATGTGTCATGTGATTATTTAGTGAACTAGATTAAGTCATATTACTTATTAAAACATATTAATCATAACATTGTGATTTCACAGATCGGTCACATTGTATGTCTTAGGTGTGTTCTTGCTGTGTCATATTTCTAATTGCATGCTGTAGTTCTTTTATAAAACACAGAACAGTTTTGTTACCTGTTTTCCCGCTACGTTTCTTTTGCGGCTGCAAAGTTCCTCAGGCTGACGGTGGCGTCACTTCCTTCTCCGTTTATCCATTTATCCGCGGGCAGCAGACCCAGAAGACACAATAATCAGCTGGACATAAATGTGGAGTCATTTACGAAATCCCATGCAAACTCTGCAATAAAACATACATAGGAGAAACCGGATGCCAACTCAACACACGAGCAATAGAACATAGAAAGGAGAGTGAGAAAGAGGAAAGTCAAAAACACACAAGAGCAGCAAAAGAAGGAGCAGAAAGTACAATAAAGAAGTCAGTCGTAACAGATCACTGCATAAGAGAAAACCATATAATGGACTGGGACAACACAAGGATCATAAACAACGAACAACAGAAATACAAAAGGTGGATTAAAGAAGCAATCGAGATAAGGAGACGTGGATGTGGGACCATGAACTCGTTGGACCGCGCATAGGACTGCATCGTCGGAGAGGGGAGAGCGGGCAGCAGAGGGCAGAGATAAATGTCTTCTCCATACATTCTCCTGCAATGCCCTGGTCCTGTAGAATGAGCCCTGGCATTTTTACTGTGATTGCCTGTTTTTCTGTAAAATCACAGAAAAAGAGAGCTGCTCGGGTCGAGCAGGCTGCTTCATGCGCATTCACGCTCAGGCATAGCCCGTAGCATTTTCTATCCGTAGCTTTAGCAGCAGAGAGAGAGGCAGTGCCAACTCAGCGACTTTGTCGCTGTTCCTAATGCCTAGTGATGAACCCAGCTACATTTCTGAGGACCCTTGGCTACTTTCTTCTAGATATTTCCTGCAAATTCACAACAAAATAGCCATTTTCCCTCCGAACCGTTCTTTGAATGTTGTTTCAGCTGTCATTAAGAATATAAATATTACAGATACAAAAGATGTTACTGGTGCTTTAGCTCACCTAGTAAGACGTCAGCCTCTCATGTGGAAGACCTGGGTTCTATTCCGAATGTGAACATAGTTTGTTTAGAGTTTCTTTTTTACATTAATGGTATTTTTTTACAGTAAGATGCCCAAATTTTTATTTGAGACTCGCCAAACGGCATTGAATTCGCAGATAATAAAGATGTGGGTTCAACTTTCATTTTGGAACAATTTTTCAAGCAAGGGAAGGGAATGATCTGAACATGCAGGAGGACTGACCCATCTTAAACCTTTGTCGGCTGTGCTGAAGAGAAAGGTACAGAACCAAATTATTTAATTAATTAGCTGCGCGTTCTCCTGTCCTCTGTCCTCCGGGCCACACACACACACACACACACACACACACACACACACACACACACACACACACACACACACACACGGGACTGTCTCAGCTGTTATTTTCGTGAAGGAGTGTGTTGGGTTAAAGTTGAGTAAATGGAGGTCTAACTGGTCCACCACCACTGAGAACTACATCTCCCAGAATGCACCAACAAAATGGCGACTGATTGGTGATAAAAAACACCTATGCAGGGTGGTGGCTCTCAGTCCTTAGTCAAACAGGAACAGCACAGCAAGCTCTAACAATGAGTTGACTCTAAAGACGCCAATGGTTGGTAACTATTGTTTTATTTATGATATGAAGTTGTTTTGGGTGACCTTTGAAGTCATGCTTTAATTTAATTGTTTACACTGTTAGTGTGGGAAGATTTAGTTTAGAAGTTCTTTGTTTATTGTATTTTATATAAATGATGTGACATCTAACACTTATCTCTGTTCTTTGAAGGTTATCAACCTAATGTTCACTGAACTGACATAATAAAAATTGTTGGAATGTGATGGAGTTGTCCCAAAGTGTCCCTTTAGAGTGAAACTAGTGTGGAGCTTGACAGTTGATAACCACAGAGCACCCTGGAAAAGGAGATAAAGGGCTTCAAACCAGAAAAGCTGTGGACGCAAGAGAAAATAAAGATGGCAGAAGAGGTCTTGGGGAAGACGGTCAAACTGCTGAAGCAGGAGAGGACCAGCGCTAAAAGCAGCTTCACCAGACTAGCCAACTATATTTCAAGAGGAGCAGACATCATGCTGAAAACCGAATTAGAAGAGGAATTTGGAAAACTTTCAGACCGGTTCAGGTCAGTTCTTGACTCTAATGATGACTACAGGATTGGACTGGAGGCTGATGTCAAGGCAGTGGATGAAGAAGCAGAACTTGATAAGCAGCAACAGACCGACATTCAAATGACTTTAAAAGATGCAGAGAATAAAATGAAGGAGGTTACTGCCGCTGTACAAGCTAACCTGTGGGGAAGATATGGAGAAAGGGAGCTTAAAACATCAATCCATGAAGCAGAGGAAGTAGTTGATGAAGCTGAAAATATGCAAGTCAAAAGTGACAATTTGGAGGGCTATGAGGTTCACCTCACTTTATTAGGTGAGAAGGTTAGTGCAGTCATCTCAACTATGTCTGTGTGGGAGAGGTGGATTCCTGACTCATCTAGAGATGAAATGAATGGGAGACTGAAAGGACTGAGAGCAGCCCACTGCAGGCTAAAAATGAGAAAAGCTGAATTTGCCATATTAAGGAGGCTAGCTGATCAAGGCACGAACGGTAAACCTATCCAACCATTACCACCTGTTGTGAAGATAAAACCAACTACCCTTCCTGTCTTCCAGGGAAATATGAGAGAGTTCTACAGGTGGAAAAAAGACTGGGAGAGCCTGCAAAGGCAGGGAGAGCCCACTGGCTCACCTGAGGTGCTCAAGATTCAGCTCCTGGAGAGTGTAAGTGAGACCATCGTGAAGGAGCTGAGACTGTCAACTTATACAACTGCAGATGATATGTTCAGAGTCCTGGAAAATAGATACGGCAACAAGTCTACCATTACAGTTGAAATCCTTGAAGAATTAGACAAAATGCCGCAGGTGAAGGGGAACCAGCCGAGGAGAGTCATTGACCTGATTCAATCTGTAGAGAAAGCCCTGGCAGATTTGACAGAGCTGGGGAACATTGGAGCCATAAAAAATCCGTTAGTCATTAAGTCCATTGAAAGCAAGTTACCTGACTTCATAAAAAGAGACTGGCTAACATTTCTAGTTAACCCTAAAAACAATGTCACAGCAGATACTCACTTTGACACGCTCTTGAAGTTCCTGAAGAACCAAGAAGAGATATTGGAAAGACTTGAACAACTGAGAAGTGTGGATAAGGTGGACAAGTCTGAGAAAAGGCATGAAAGAAGGTCTACATCAGCCAGAGCTACAACAAAAGAAGTTGACAAGGGTTGTGGTGTCTGTGGTGATTATGGGCACAGCAACAAAATATTCTTCTGCAAGAAATTTAAAGCTTTGAAGCTATCTGAAAAGAAGTCTGTTTTGAAGAAGCTGGGAGCATGCAATAAATGCTTAGTATACCATGATGATGACAGATACTGCAAAGACAATTTCCTATGCAAAAACACGTACTGTAAAAGGGGAGAAACTGGGCCAGACCACCATTATTTCCTGTGTCCAAAAGCTGAAACCAAAGGACAAGGGGGCACAGTTGGAAAATATGGAGGAAAAGGAAAGTTCACAGAAGAACAGGAAGATTTCTTATCACTACTTTCCCCTGAACTAGCAGATCAGTGCAGAAAGGCATTCACAAACAAATCTTCAGTTACACTCAAAGCTGCAGGCCAGTCTGAATTACTGAAGAGGAATGAGCTGGTTGAACTTCCGGTGATTATGATGCTGATGCAAGTAACGGCCAATGCAGGTCAGAAGATAGGCACCCTCATTGACCTAGCATCAGACACCAATTACATAACTCACAGAGCTGCGGAAAGATTGGGCCTCAGGGGTGAAGAAATAACCCTGGTTGTACATGGAGTTGGTGGAATGACCATGGACGTTATAACAAAAAGGTACCTCCTAAAAGTCAGAGTCAAAACTCAAAAGGGGACTGAAAGAGCACATCAACTAGTCTGCTATGGCTTGGATGAAATTGCAAAAGTTTATCAAGCAATTCAGCCTGAAAAGTTGAAAAGATTCTTCCCAGACGTCCAGCTCGAAGATCTGAAAAGACCAGCGGAAGTTGAGCTTCTCATAAGCCATCGAGAGGGAAGACTTGCACCCCAAAGAGTTAGAGTCATTGGAGACCTTGTTTTGTGGGAAGGCCCATTGGGAAAAACAGTGGGCGGAGCTCATCCTGATTTGTTTGAAGAAGTAGAGGTGACAGCATATGAATCAAGTGCCCACTTTGCTCGCTCTTTGCGAACTGCTGCTGTCAAATATCAAGAAATTACAGTTCCAGCAACCAAGCCAGCTTGGCAATTGCAGGCAGATGCGTCTCTGTCCAGATTTACATCTACCAGTAACCGTGAGTTCCTTGAGTGGTGGCACTGGGACAGCATCGGAGCCGCATGCGAGCCAAGATGTGGAGGTTGTCGATGCGGAAATTGTTCGCCAGGAGGAAGAGACATGACCTTGGCTGAGGAGAAAGAGTATGAGATCATTAAAGGAGGGCTCACATACATGGAGAAAGATGCTCACACACCATCTCCACATTGGGATGCAAAGTATCCTTGGACTGAAGATCCCGCCTCCCTCCCTAACAACAAAAGGGCAATTCAGGCTTGTTTCTTAAGGATGGAAAAGCAGCTGAGCAAAGAGCCAGAATGGAAAATCGCTTATGCAACCCAAATCCATGACATGGTCGAAAGAGGTGCAGCTATGAAACTCACCAGTGAAGTCCTGGACAAGTGGACAGGTCCAGTGTGGTATGTTAGTCACCTGGTGGCGCTAAATCCTCATTCGGTGACAACACCAGTCCGCATTGTATGGAATAGCAGCCAGAAATACAAAGGTGTGAGCATGAACGATCTTCTCTTGAAGGGACCAGATGTCCTTAACCCCTTAAGAGCTGTCCTGTTAAGATTCAGAGAAGGGGTACATGCAGCTCTGGGAGATATAAAGAAAATGTATAACTCTGTCTGGTTGGAGGAGCGAGAAATGCATCTACACAGATTCCTGTGGAGAGACAATCCTACAGAGGAGATCTGTGAATATGCAATCACCAGAGTCAACGTCGGCGACAAACCTGCAGGTTGTATTGCGCAGTTGGCTATGACGGAGACCACAAGTCTACCTAACTTCGCTCACTTGAAGGATGAACGAAGAGTTATTGAAGAGGACAGTTATGTGGATGACCTCTTGACCTCCCACAATGATTTGCACAGGCTTGACAAAATTACAGCAAAAGTTGAAGAGATTTTAAAAGGTGGGGGTTTCTTCCTTAAACCCTGGGTCCGGTCAGGGCAAAGTGGGAGGAAAGGAACTGAAGCAGATGTACTAAACCAGGATCAAAGGAAAACCTTAATTCTTCCAAACCAGATGAAAGAGGGAATAAACAAAGCCCTGGGCATCGGCTATCAAGTAGATGAGGACAAACTCTACATGCTGACTGCAGTAAACTTTTCTAAAAGGAAGAAGAAGATGCGAGTTGGAAAAAATCTTCTTGAAGAGGAGGTGAGAACACAAACTCCTAACCAGTTGACAAGAAGAGTTCTCCTAAGCCAAGTTGCTGCACTATATGACCCAATTGGCCTAGTTGCACCAGTCAAGCAGAAAGGAGCGATCCTTGTTCGTAAAGCGTTCCAAGAAGGAGGGGGTGGCAAGTTGACCCAAGAAACCTGGGACCGACCTCTCTCAGAAAGTCTCGGAGAAGAAGCCATACAGCTTTTTGAGAACTATGCACAGCTTGGTCACGTAAAATTCCACAGAAGCCTCACACCATCTGACCGGAAAGGAAAACCTTGGGGTATCACATTCTCTGATGGAAGTGATAAATCCTATGGAGCTGTGATGTACTTAAGATGGGAGACAAATCAAGGCATTGAAGTCAGGTTTGTGGAAGCCAAAGCCAAGCTGACACCCTTAAATCAGAAAGGAGATGCCGTTAAGGCAGAAATGTGTGGCGCAGTCTTTGCAGCCAGGATCAGGAAGTATGTGGAGAAGCATGCTCGAATGAAGATTGAGAGGTGGTTCCACTTACTGGACAGTCAGACAGTCCTTGGAGCTATCCAACGAGACAACTATGGATACCAAACATTCTTTGCAAATAGAGTGGGTGAGATCCAGAAGGCCGGGCTAGTGCAAGACTGGTGGTGGATCCGTGGAGATCTAAACATAGCTGATATCTTAACCAGAGGAGGCGCTCCTGACGATTTGAAGGAAAATTCCACATGGCAAAATGGACCAGAGTTCTTGAAGTGGCCAGTGGATGAGTGGCCTATTCAATCGGCTGGAGAAGTGGCAGCCCAGGCCAGAGAAAGGGTGAATAAAATGCAAAGAAAAACATTTTCAGCTACATTGACAAGAGGTCAAGCCAAGACGAATCAGGAAAAAGATTTGTGTAAAGAAAAAACATCCACTCCACCAAAAAGGTTTCCCACTGGCTGGGTTAAACGTCTTGTGGACATAAAACGATTCAGTAGTCTAACCAAACTGAAGAGAGTTATTGCCTGGATCCGTCGAGTTGCTGAGCAGTGGCTAAAGAGGACCTCAAACCCAGAACAGAAAAAATGGATTGCAACAACACCTAAGCAGGCTGGATTGAAAAACACAGAACTTCAGGATGCATGTGATGACATCTTTCTCTCGGCTCAAGTAGGTGTAACATTTCCAGACACAACTCTCAGCAGATTGGCAGTATACAAAGATGAGAACACTGGACTGCTACTTTGTGGAGGTAGAATCCAGGTGTTCAATGAAGAGAAGACTGCTGTACCTGTTTTGCCATATGAATCCTGGGTGTCTACTCTGTTGGCACGAGAATCTCATGAAGCCAACCATGAGGGGGTAGCAGGAACCCTTCTCCGGATGAGGAAGACAGCTTGGATAATTAAAGGCCGGAGAATCGCTAAGAGGGTGGTTGACAGCTGTGTACGCTGCAGGAAGAACAGAGCAAGGCTGTGTCAACAAATAATGGCAAACTTGCCTCCGGAGAGAACAAACCCAGCTGCTCCTTTTGAATTCACTACCGTGGACCTGTTTGGCCCATATGAGGTCAAAGATGAAGTCAAGAAAAGAACTAAAATCAAAGTATGGGGAATCATCTTCTGTTGCATGGCCTCCCGTGCCATACACACAGACGTGGCAAGTGACCAGTCATCCGAAGGTTTCCTGCTGGCCTACCAAAGGTTCACTTCACTGAGAGGGCACCCCAGGAAGATCTGGTCAGACCCTGGCACTAACTTTGTAGGAGCCAAGCCTGCTCTCGAAAAGCTGTACAACTTCCTTGACCAACTGAACAAGTCTGAAGTTGAAGACCTAGCTGCCAAACATGGGACAGAATGGGTTTGGAAGATCCATCCTGCAGACTCTCCCCATAGAAATGGTGCAGCAGAAGCTACTGTAAAAATAGTGAAGCGGGCCCTGAGCAATCTTGGAGGAGAGGGCATCTTCACCTGGGGTGAATTCCAAACCTTTCTTTACATGGCAGCCAACCTTGCAAACGAAAGACCTATTGATGCCAAAACTCAAAGCAGGGAAGATTGTGTGGGATATGTCACCCCAAATTCTCTGCTTCTAGGGCATGCAAACCCGAAGGGAGACCCTGGAGACTTCCAGTTTGATGGTTACCCATACAAAAGACTAAAAAGTATTCAAACAGAGGTCAGTAAATTCTGGAAAAAGTGGAGCCAATTGGCTGGACCAAATCTTTTTGTACGGAATAAATGGCACACCAAAGAGCGAAATGTCGCTGTTGGAGATGTGGTCTGGTTGGCTGATCAAAATGCCTTGAGAGGACAATACAAGCTGGCCAGAGTTGTTAGTGTCAACACTGACAGGAAAGGCATTGTAAGAGACGTGCTTGTGAGGACCTTTCCTAGCTATCCGGTTCCCACCAGAAAGGCAGTTGGAAAGAAGGCGGTTGCAGAATCCATTAGACTGAAACAAAAAATCCCAACCACTATCCTTCATAGGGATGTTAGACGCCTTGTCATTCTAATTCCTGTTGAAGAACAAAACAACAAAGTACTTGTGTGATCTCATTGGGTTTGGAAAACCATGAGCTCAAGTGGGAGGTGTTGGGTTAAAGTTGAGTAAATGGAGGTCTAACTGGTCCACCACCACTGAGAACTACATCTCCCAGAATGCACCAACAAAATGGCGACTGATTGGTGATAAAAAACACCTATGCAGGGTGGTGGCTCTCAGTCCTTAGTCAAACAGGAACAGCACAGCAAGCTCTAACAATGAGTTGACTCTAAAGACGCCAATGGTTGGTAACTATTGTTTTATTTATGATATGAAGTTGTTTTGGGTGACCTTTGAAGTCATGCTTTAATTTAATTGTTTACACTGTTAGTGTGGGAAGATTTAGTTTAGAAGTTCTTTGTTTATTGTATTTTATATAAATGATGTGACATCTAACACTTATCTCTGTTCTTTGAAGGTTATCAACCTAATGTTCACTGAACTGACATAATAAAAATTGTTGGAATGTGATGGAGTTGTCCCAAAGTGTCCCTTTAGAGTGAAACTAGTGTGGAGCTTGACAGAGTGTGCACGTGCAGCATGCACGCCTCGTGCACAAGCCTAGTATTGAAGCTGCCGTTACGCTTTTGGCCTGAGGGGGCAATTGCGAGCACGAAAATTCAAAACTCTGTAAAGTCCCTTTAATAAAAGAAAAAAAGTCTCTTCATCTTCTGTCTTCATTGCTGGAAAGCAAGGGCGTAGGAACGAGTTTAATATTGGGGGGGACACATTTTGGACATCTAACAAATCTGTTGTAGGTCAATATATACCGTAGGTCAACTTCACTGGAAAAAATACATTAAATGATTATTTCTGATTCTAATGTGTCACTGAGTGTTTGATGCAGGCTGAACATGAACATAATCTCCTGCCGCTATCTCCTGCATTAGCTTCTGATAGAAAATCTGATAGATGGTGAAACTCTAGGATTAGAAAAGTCTGACGGATGTGACTCAGGGTGTAAGGCAAAGCCCAGAAAGACAAGAAAATAACTTTTATAGCCCAGTTCACTAACATTCTGTTTTGTTTTGTTTTTTTTTTTGATCGGGGACCCATGAGCCAGCCAGAAGGGGAGGAGACTTAGGCTCCTTTTGACACTGTAGACCACAACGTTCTACTAAACAGGTTAAAGGCCCTGGCTGGGATTTCAGGTTCTGCTCTAGACTGGCTCTCTTCTTATCTCACCAACAGAACATTCACAGTGAAGTCCGAAGCCTTCTCTTCAGACACTGCCTCTCTAACATGCGGGGTCCCACAAGGTTCAGTTCTAGGGCCTCTTTCCCAGACATCTCCTACCACATCTACGCTGATGATATTCAGCTCTATATGTCCTTTATGCCACACCAGTTGGACAGGCTGGCCACACTTGTACTCTGCCTGACCCAGATCAGTAACTGGCTGTCCAGCAACTTTCTTGTCCTGAATGCTAACAAGACAGAGACCCTGATCGCTGCACCCCCGGAACTTCAGCCAAAAATCGAGCAAGAAATTGCCTCTTTTTGCCCATCAGCCAAGGCCAACATTAGGAACCTAGGAGTTATTTTTGATCCAGCTTTAAGTTTAGACTCACACGTCAAAACCATCTCCCACTCTTGTTTCTTTCAACTGAGAAACATTTCAAAAGTCCGTAAACTGGTTTCTACTGCAGATCTGGAAAAAATCATCCATGCCTTTGTGTCATCACGCTTAGACTACTGTAATGCTCTTTTTACTGGTCTCAGCAAAACCTCCCTCTCACGCCTTCAAGCCATCCAAAATGCAGCAGCCAGACTCCTAACCAAATCCAGCAGACGAGCTCACATCACCCCAGTTTTACAGTCCCTCCACTGGCTCCCGGTAGAATATAGAATACAGTTTAAAGTTTTAGTCCTGACCTATAGAGCTCTTAACAACCAGGCTCCAAGCTACCTATCTGAGCTTTTATCCCCACACACCACCTCTCGGAACCTTAGATCCACATCTGAAAACCTCCTGGCTGTTCCTCGAACCAGACTGAAAACCAAAGGGGACAGGGCCTTTCAGACTATTGCACCCAGACTTTGGAACAGTCTACCTTCTAATCTCCATCTCTCTAACACTGTAGAGGTCTTTAAAAATCGTCTAAAAACTCACCTTTTCATCCAGGCGTTACCTCCCTAAATGTTTCAGAATGATGGCTTTGTTCGGGTTCACACCTTCACTTTGTTTATACTCATGATTTAATTTTCTACTTTATCACTGCTATTGTTTTTCTGATGTTTGTATTGGTTAGAGGTATTTGCCCTGATCTTTATCATGTTGTACAGCGCTTTGTGATTTATGTCTGTGAAAGGCGCTATATAAATAAACTTTTACTTACTTACTTACTTACTTTTACTTACTTACTCCCCATTAGCCGGATCCAGGTGATTACCGGCCAACGTGGACGTTTTAATTATAAAAAAGCTGTTTATGTGTCAGTAGTGTTTTATTTTTATTTAATAATATGAATGTAGGATATATTTTAATAATATGAATGTAGGATATATTTTAATAATATGAATGTAGGATATATTTTAATAATTTGAATGTAGGATATATTATCTTATTCCTATGGGTAGAGATGTGTAAACAGATTTAATACAAGACTAAAGCTGTGAATATTCAGTCTGAATTGATCTGACTCTCATCAGAATATTTTAAACTACATCAGCCAACAATGCTGACCAACAATCAGAAAAATCTGTTTGTTTCTGACAGAATGAAAAAAGAAATAATTCACTTACAACAACAGCTGGAACTACGTTAATTTTCTGATGGACAGAAGAAAAAACAGTGGCCAAAATTGCAGTCTGAATGCACCAGAAAGCAGAGTTTAACACTTATTTTTCTAATATTTCTAAGGGAGTGTATACAGAATGTAATTTATTCTTAAACCGTACTGCCCAGCCCTACTTGTAATGGGATTACATATATTTAACTGTGTTCACTTATTATTACATTCAAATCTTCCTCTCATCAGCAACCTAAAGCCATCTCATTCTTCACTGTAGCACCTACCTGCACCTCAGCAGGTCTGGTGCTCCCTGTCTCACCCTCAGCAGGTCTGGTGCTCCCTGTCTTAATCTCAGCAGGTCTGGCGCTCCCTGTCTCACCCTCAGCAGGTCTGGTGCTCCCTGTCTCACCCTCAGCAGGTCTGGCTCTCCCTGTCTCACTCTCAGCAGGTCTGGCTCTCCCTGTCTCACCCTCAGCAGGTCTGGTGCTCCCTGTCTCACCCTCAGCAGGTCTGGCTCTCCCTGTCTCACCCTCAGCAGGTCTGGCTCTCCCTGTCTCACCCTCAACTGGTTCCTGCTGAACTTCATCTGATCTCTAATATAAAAACAGTGGACAGGAATAAGGAGTAAAAATACTGTTGGAGGACAAGTGCAACATTAAAATCATGGTGGTTATAGTATTATTTAGTCGTGCTCACTTGTTATCATGCTCAAATCTTCCTCTCATCATCAACCATCTAAAATCTCACTCCACTGTAGCACCTACCTGCAGCTCAGCAGGTCTGGCTCTCCCTGTCTCACCCTCAGCAGGTCTGGCGCTGCCTGTCTCACCCTCAGCAGGTCTGGCGCTCCCTGTCTCACCCTCAGCAGGTCTGGTGCTCCCTGTCTCACCTTCAGCAGGTCTGGTGCTCCCTGTCTCACCCTCAGCAGGTCTGGCGCTGCCTGTCTCACCTTCTTCTTCATTTCCTGCTGAGCTTCCTCTGGTCTCTTATATGAAAAAAGTGACATGAGAATAAGGTTTAAAAATGAAATGTGATGAGAATGTCACAAACAAGCAACAATCACACTTACAAACTCCATTTCTATGTGGAGATTCTACTTTTTTATTTATTTCGTGTCAAATGGTTTTTGTCTGTTTCTGTAAAATTCGCCATTTTTTGTTGACTAGTAGTGTTGTTTAATGTTTAATGCTAACTAGCAAGATGTTTACGCTAGTCAGCCAGTTTAGCGTTTGACCAGAAATACAATTATACTCTTGGACTAAATTATTACCAACTCACAATTCCTTTCTTTCTTTTTTTTGCCCATGAGAAGAACTCGCTGAGCTGCTGTTGTCTGTCTCTGACACCTGTGTCTGCCCCGGCTCTGACTCCTGCTTCTCTCAGCCAGCCTGTCTAAACTCCCTGAGGGGAGGGGCTGTGTCGGAGAGAAGTCCGCGGTGTCTTTCAAAATAAAAGCTCGCGAGTCAAATATTTCAAAATCAATCTTTTTCTTCTCCATGTTATTGGGGGGGACAAATGCGCGTTTGTCAAATATTGGAGGGGACACGTCCCACCCGTCCCCCCGGTTCCTACGCCCTTGCTGGAAAGTAAATAGTTTAGAAGTGAATGCATGACCTTGAGGCGGTTTCATGCACTCTGGCGCTGTGTCAAAGGGAACTGTGGAAAAGGTTAAATAACCTTGGAGGAATAGCTCCTTCATCACGTTACAATTCCAAATGTAAATTTCAAGAACATTTTATAGTATATTTGTTTTATACTTTTGTCCAAAGTGATGGAAAAACTTACCTAACATGTTTTTTGGTATGTTGGAAAAAAACCAGAGAATCCAGAAAATATGAACACATGTGGAGAACATGCTAACTCCGCACATGCATGTGGAGAACATGCTAACTCCGCACATGAGGAGAACATGCTAATTCCACACATGCATGAGGAGAACATGCTAAGTCCACACATGCATGAGGAGAACATGCAAACTCCACACATACATGTGGAGAACATGCTAACTCCACACATGCATGTGGAGAACATGCAAACTCCACACATTCATGTGGAGAACATGCTAACTCCACACATGCATGTGGAGAACAGGCTAACTCCGCATATGCATGTGGAGAACATGCTAACTCCGCACATGCATGAGGAGAACATGCTAATTCCACACATGCATGAGGAGAACATGCTAAGTCTACACATGCATGAGGAGAACATGCAAACTCCACACATGCATGAGGAGAACATGCTAAATCTGCGCATGTATGAGGAGAACATGCTAACTCCACACATGCATGAGGAGAACACGCTAAACTCCGCACATTCATGAAGAGAACATGCAAACTCCACACATGCATGAGGAGAACATGTTAACTCCATACATGCATGAGAAGAATATGCTAACTCCACACATGCATGACGAGAACATGCTAACTCCACGAACGCATGCATGAGAGGTGAGATTGTGAAACACCAAGTTAAAAAGGTGCATTTGACATCAGCAGTTCAGACAGGTGGTGCAGGGCAAGGCCATTTTGACTTTTAAAAACAATTAACCACATTTTAAATAAATTCAGCACCTGACTGGGTTAAGACCAATGAAATATGGTCATGCTTCTGAGTACTAGTTAAAAAATATGCAGCAGCATTCTTGACCAGCTGCAGGAGTTAAATCAAGGACTGGTTGATGATCATGTACAGGGCGTTATAGTGACCCAGTCTGGTTGTCGCAAAGGCGTAGATCCAGATTCAGTTTGATGTCTGTTATGATAAGGATGTTTTCATCTTCACTAGTTGTCTCAAAAGGAGAAAAGTAGCTCTCACTACTGAACGTATGTGTTTACCAAAACTAAAGCTGGATTAGAGACAGTAGGCCTAAGAGACTGGGTTAACGGCCCCAACTCCAAACAGTCCCTACCACTTACGTTGCTAGGCCCAGTTTGTAAAACCTCTGCTTTGGTTTCAGTAAAATGTAGAAAGTTTGCAGACACCCAAGGCGTAACCTCAGCTAGGCACTCCAACAGTTTTGCTGCACAGACATTTTCCTCATGGCTAAGGGATAAATAGATTTGGCTATCATCCACATAGAGGTGAAAAGGGACCCCAAACCGTAGAAAACTGGAACCCAGAGGAAGCAGGTACAGGGTAAACAAAAGAGGCCCGAGAATGGACCTCTGAGGAACACCACTTGACCAGGGAGCTGCGTAGGACACTTAGTCAACAGCTTTAACACAAAAGTCCAATCAGACAAGTGGGATTAAAATCATTCCAGAGCCACTTCCTGGTTACCAACAGTATTCTCAAGGTGGAATAAAGAAAGCCATGGTCCACTGTCTCAAAAGCTACAGTCAAGTCCAGAAGCACTAAGACCACAGTGGGGCTGGAGTCAGTAAAATGTCATTTGCCACCCTCAACAGGGCCAACTCAGTACTGTGGCCCTTTTTTGAAGCCAGACTGAAAAACCTCAAGAATACCTGTCAAGTTCCTCTTTAAGGCGACACAATCCCCACTTGACAGGGATCATCTGCTGGAGAAATATACGCAGGATTCCACTCAGGACTTCATGGCTTCACTTTTTATTTTCCTTTATTTCTTTCCATTTCATATTATCCGAGACGAAAATAGGGGATGACGAAGCACGAAGCAAGGCAAAGCCTACGAGTAGGTGAAAAACCTTAAACAAAAACAGTGTGTGTGCTAAGAAACAGTGTAATTGTGTAAAATTTCATTATCTCTATAAAACTACCATTCATAAAATAGATAAATGCGTGATTTCAACATGATATATTTTTTTGAGCTAACATTTATAAAATAAATACATGATTAATTCATTCAGACCCAAACTCACTTAAATTCATCACTTCAGCTATTTATGTTTCAATTTTACATCACAACATTAAATAATGAGCAGATTTGAAGTAACTTATTAACAATCAAACACCAAGCTGATTTCTAAACACCCGCACAATGCCATCTTGTCTAGGAATGCTTTGAACCAATCGAAAACTGTTTTTCCAGGAGTTTGGAAATTGGTCAAAAGTTTGATGGATCAATCGGATCAAGACCAGACTTCATAATTATGAGCTGGACAACATGTTTAAAGCTCCCCAGCACCAGCCCATTTACCAAAAGTAGCATGGTGAGACATTCATTCATTCATTCGTTCGTTCGTTCGTTCGTTCGTTCGTTCGTTCGTTCATTCGTTCGTTCATTCATAGGGTACCTGACTATCAGAGGTCTCTTCACCTCCACATCTTTTAGACGGACCTGTCAGGATGAACCTGAGCTGGAAAATCCGCAAGTAAGCGCGTTAGAAATGCAGTCGTCAGGAGCTTCCTGCTGAGTGAACTAAATCTGTCCTGTTGCCGTAAATGAGACTCTAAATCACGCGCGAGCTGTTTGGGGTTATTAAAGTTTAGATTTGACTCTGGGGTGGGCAGATTTAGCTCCTGGTTGCTACAAACAGAAGGAGTTTGTTTTTCAGAAGATTGACAGAAAAACCCAAAGATGTTATTCTAAACTCCCTCTCTGAGTCTGTGAGGAGACATCTGACCGTGTTGCTGAAGGGACTCCAGCCTCGGTGGCCTCTCTGGATTTTATTTTAGGATAATGACGGCTCCTTTTCTGCTCCATCATTTGACCCAAATAGCGGTTAGATGGAACAGTCATGTGTCAAAAGGCCTCATTGGCAAACTCCCCAAAGTTTCCTGACAGACTGATGCAACGAGGGTAAATGTGGCAGATGAGCTGCCTCTGAGGCATCTGCAGGTGAGTCTCTGGCTCTTGTAGCACACAAAACAGCGTCTAATGTAGGAAAGTTGGAGAAAAGAGAAACAAGCAGAGCAGCGATGGTGAAGAGGCAGATCAGAAAGTCGACATTTCATCTAAACATGAACAGGAAGTGACAGCTAGTTCTGGTAAGGTTAGTCACTCTGGACATAAACAACAGACTGCTCTTGGCCTCTGCTGGTTGGAGACTGAAAATATCACCATAATTAACAGAGTTCAGCTGAAACCAGCTGTTCTGTCAGAGAAAACGAACCTGACGCTCCAGACCGGGTACAGACAGCAACATCAGCGGCCTCATTTATCAAGCTTGCTTACGCACAAAACGGGGTCGGAAAACTGCGTAAGCAACTTTCCACACAAATTTTGGGATTTATGAAAGAAAACTTAGCGGAAAAATGTGCAACTTTAAGTTGACTAAGGACCTGGGTTACGCACATGCTGGACATGAGAGAGCACCTGCAGTGCTGCTGCTGCTGAGAAGATACAATTGTGAAAGCCTGCAGCATTATCACTTGTACTGCTTCGTTTTCACACAGAACAAGACCACACACACACATATGTGCACGCACACACATGCACGCACACTCACACACACGCGCGCGCGCACACACACACACACACACACACACACACAGCCTGAAGTGCAGAATACAGAATGCAGAATATCAGCAGGGGGACAGATTGAGACAGAATGTCATGCGTCTGTGACAGTGTGTGTGTCCTGTCACAGCGACCCGATTGATAATGCGCCCTGGCTACTTGGACAAGGGAGATCTCTGTTTGGGTGACTGGTTAGCACGCGTGACCTGGGAGTCTGGGGATTGAATCCCTATTGGATCATTTTTTTTACATCCGCCACAGATCTCTCTGAAGAACTCACAACACTGACGGCTTCAGCAACGCTGTGCCACTATGTGGATTTTCTCTTATTTGTTTTGCAAAAGCACTCCCTTTCATTTCTCCACCTCACCCACAAGTACCTCAACTTCTGCTTCTGTGAAATAGCGCTTCCTTGATCTGCCTTGATCTACGGTCGCCATGCCATTGGTGGAGCGCTGCAACAGCCGACTTATGTATATGCATGAGATCCACAAGGCACTTTGCATTGACTATTTATGGCAGTAAGTGGGCGTGGTGAGGGCGGGATGTGACTAAAATGCAGCTGAGAACCTTTCTTGTTAGTCTCCGATTTATGAAGCGGAGATTGCGTGCAGCTGTGTGTACTCCATGTTTGATAGATCACAAACCTACTTGGCGTAAATACATGTTTTTGCTGAGCTTAAGTATGTTTTTAGTAAGGATTCTACACAATGTTTGATAAATGAGACCCCAGGTCTCTAGATCATTATGAGGAACCATCTCGTTTTCAGGCTCAAACTTCATTCCATCAGGAATTTGCCCACATGGCCACATCTCCATGTTTTCTGTGACTCTTTTCTGGCTGCAGGTGACGGCTCCTGAGCTCCGCCCACAACATTTACGTCAGTGACGTCTGGAGCAGCTTCAGCCACCAGGGAGCCGTGAAACCGTCAATGAGCTCATCTGATTCAGGTCTGCTGCTTCAGACCCACCAGATGAAATACAAACACCACCTTCACACATGAAGGCATCACGTTATCTACTCGTGTAAGGTTAGAGCGCCGTCCTAAGGACGGAGCAGCAGTCGCTCACCTTTAACCTCCGGAGACATCGTCCTCACGACGAGGACGCTGTCCCCTGTAGTATTTTATTAGGCTTGACTACTTCCCATTTATTATGGGCTGTTTTAGGTTTTATTTCATTTCAGTAAGAAGTTACATGCTTTTAAACCTCAGGTTGTACTAAATAATATCAGTTTAATATGTTTTCATGGTGTGGGACATGGACTCGTCTGTCTGCTGCCTCTTGGCCAGGACTGCCTTGAAAATGAGGTTTATAATCTCAACGGGACCTTAAATAAAGAATAAATAAATAAAATAAGAAAAGGCTCACTGAACAAAAACTCAGCATTTGAGTCTAAACTAGGATCAGATTCTGAAGAAACTATTTTCTTTACAATTATTGATTTTAACTGGACACTCTGCTCTATTTTTATAAACTTTTAGAGTGAAATGCAAATGGCAGCAGCTTCAAAAGTGCAAAAGGTCAAGAAATGCAGAAAAATCCAAGATGAACATAAGAAATAAATCCTTATTTTAGAGAAGAAGCAGCAAAACACACACACACACACACACACACACACACAGGTCTTTGGTTGGAAAGATGGAGTGAAACCCGTGTCTATGCTAGCAAATCTGGGCTGACCTGACCCTGACCAAAGCATAACTGACCCTTGATGAGTTAGCCCCGGGCTCTTATTTAGTTACAAACTCTTCTCTGCTCGTTGTTGTCTTCTTTTGACCAAGTGATGAAATAGTTAATCCAGATAAATTAGTTTGTGTGTTTTTGTCTAATGTATTAAAATCTCACCAGCTATTAATGTTTTCATTAACACTGGACGCACATGAAGACTTTTTAATGAAGGATTAGAAAAGATTATTTCATCTCATCTTCATATTTTCATCAGATTTCATCACCAAACAGCTGAACCCCCAACATCAGACTGATCCTGGAGGCGCCTTAAATGTGCCCTAGAATGGCCTACCTTGCTGTTGTTGTTTTTGTTTTGTGGTTAGGGTTGTTATTGTTGTGGTTGTTGTTATTTTTGTGGTTACTGTTTTAGTTATAGTCGTGGTTGTTGTTTTTTTTTTGTTATTGTTGTTTTTATAGTGGTTGTTGTATTTGTTGCAATTTTTAGTTAATTTTGTTGTTGTTTTTGTTGTGGTTTTTGTTGTTTTTATTGTGGTTGTTGTATTTGTTACGGTTGTTGTTTTAATTGTCAGTATTGTTTTTGTTGTTATTGTTGCAGTAATTGTTTTTATTATGGTTGTTGTTAATGTTGTGGGCATTGTTTTTGTCATTTTTTTGTCTGGGTTGCAGTTGTT
This sequence comes from Nothobranchius furzeri, assembly GCF_043380555.1. Lineage (NCBI taxonomy): Eukaryota > Metazoa > Chordata > Actinopteri > Cyprinodontiformes > Nothobranchiidae > Nothobranchius > Nothobranchius furzeri. The sequence goes on along the minus strand of NC_091754.1, from coordinate 46,452,004 downwards.
TTTGTTGTTATTGTTGTTTTTGTTGTTGGTGTTAAAGGCATCTTGAGGTGTCTGATGCGCTACTAGCTAATGGTAATGCTAGGCTGAGTTGTTGGACAACAGGAAAGAAGAAGAATGGTGGAGCACACACGTAACGTTCCAGGATGTTCTGGGAATATCCAGAGTTTGAATGAATCCCAGATAGCACACAGCTGCTTATTAAATAATCCTGATACACGGCTGCACACAGTGACTAGCTTCAGGCAGCTTCATAAAGCCATCAGTGTAAACTGGCCGATCAGCACTGCGCTCATTTAATATGCATGTCCTCTCTGAGTGGGCGGAGCAAATCAGAGCGTTATGACTGGGTTGTGTCTGGCCGTTTATCTGGGCTCCCGGATCATTGTGAGCCCCAACAGTTTAATCTGTTTTAGAGGCTGTTGCTGTAGGACCTAACCCTAACCCTAGGACCACTTCAGCCTACGAACAGAGTATTTTGTGCAGTCATAGTTAAACTTTTTTTATTCAAACGTTTGCTAAAACAAACTGGTCACTGTTCCATCACAGCGACATAAACTACGTCACAGTGGTGGTGTCATAAAGACTCACACATCCACAAGTCAACTGCAGCTCCAGTGGAGCCGGCCTTAGCTAGCATTTAAACGTAGGGAACATAATCAGGGCTGTCAGCTGTGTTCAAGAGCCGCGGTCCATCTCACAGCAAACATGTCAGCGTCTTCTGTTGCAGAGTGTGGCGTAACGCAGCGGCGCTCCTTTGTGTTGGGAAGAGAAACTAAGTGCTTCTGCTGCCAGTGAAATGACTCGCTGGCCTTTCTTGAAGTCGGACTGTCACTGATCACTCTGTCATCGCCGCTGTCACCCGAGCCAGCCCAGGGTTACCACGGCAACCGAGTTAAATAGCCACAGTGATGAGCAGCTCCGGTCGTACGCACAAAAAATCTATTGTTCAAGTTCTCGGGCGGCTCAAACAAGTTAACGTGTCACCTCCTGACATGATGAAGATGTGAGCAGCAGTGGAGCCCGTCTGGGCTGTGATTATAGCGCCCCCATCAGGCCAGGTTTACGCCACAACCTGTAATTTTACTCCAGTAAAGGCTGTAAAAGAAAGAATGGATCAGCTGAGACTGGTCTAGCTTTACTTAGTTCATCCTCTGTCCAGAGCACAGGTCATGTGCTGCCTTTGAGTGGTCAGGTGGAAACTATCCTGCTGTCTGTGAGCAGAGAAAAAGGCTTTTTCTATCGTTTTAAATCAACAGGCTCGGTCACGCTGAATGCCTACGATGTCCAACACGCGACTCAAGCCTCAGTGAGGTCCACCGAGTTTCAGCTCAGATTAAAAAACCCACACAGATGAAACAGGAGGAAATGATAACATTTTATATTCAGTGAGAGATGGATGGATGAAGGGAAGGGTGGATGGATGAATGAATGAATGAATGAATGAATGAATGGACAAATTCATGGGTTACTAAATGTTCATCACGCTCTATCACGAGGCGCTTAATGCGTCACACGCATTAAGCGCCTCGTGATTATTATCTTGAGAGGCGCTATAGAAATGATATTTTCTTCTTCTTCTTCTTCGCCAGGGAAAATACACACTGTCACTTTAAAGGCATTTGTAAATCATTTCCCAGGCTGGCGTGTCCTAAAGTGAGCCTCCAGCAGGTGAAGGGAAGGCTCTTTGTGAGCAGGAAGACCCATACAGGTATTTTAACGGGAACAAACCATGACAGGAAAAACCCGTCAACTATGAAAACATCTAAAACTGTTGATTTTACATGAAGCTGCCATATACACACACCACAGTGTGGGTGGGTTTGAGTTCATGTTGGGGTTTCCCAGTGTGCTTAGCGGCATTCAGGTGAGACGTGGCTGATCCGGAGGGAAGTGTCTGTTCTTCACCTGACTGGTGCTGTTCACTACTGATGTCATCACCGACTCAACGCTTTCATTGCTACAACTTGGTAAATGGCCTGTATTTGATATAGCGCCTTCTAGAGTCCTGGAACCCCCCAAGGTGCTTTACAACACAATCAGTCATTCACCCATTCACACACACATTCACACACTGGTGGGGATGAGCTACAATGTAGCCACAGCTGCCCTGGGATACACTGACAGAGGCGAGGCTGCCGAGCACTGGCGCCACCGGTCCCTCCGACCACCACCAGCAGGCAACGTGGGCTAAGTGTCTTGCCCAAGGACACAGCGACAGCGACAGAACGAGCGGGGCTCAAACCTGCAACCTTCCGATTACGGGGCGAGCACTTAACTCCTGTGCCACCGTCGCCCCTTTACACACAAGTGTTGTTAACGGATATGAACAGCAGTTTAGCAGGCACAGCTTTTATACCTGGTTACGACCTTGATGGGAGTTCATTAGTTATGTCATTCTGAATTGATTGTTTTTAATGAGGAAAATTCTTTGAATTTTGTTTTCAGTATGAAATTTTTTTTATCCATCCATCCATTTTCAGCCACTTATCCAGAGTTTGGTCACGGAGGCAGCAGCCTAAGTCAAGAGGCCCAGACTTCCGTCTTCCCAGCCACTTGGACCAGCTCCTCTGGGGGAATTCCAAGGCGTTCCCTGGCCAGCTGAGAGACGTATTCCCTCCAGCAGATTCTGGATCTTCCCTTGGTCTCCTCCCAATTGGACGTGGCCAGAAATCCTCACCAGGGAGGTGTCCAGGAGGCAACCTGACCTGATGCTCGGGCCACCTCAACTGGCTCCTCTCCATGTGGAGGAGCAGCGGGTCTACTCTGAGCCCCTCCCAGATGACTGAGCTTCTCACCCTATCTCTGAGGGAGAGCCCAGCCACCCTGCAGAAAAACTCATTTCAGCCACTTGTTTCTGTGATGTCGTTCTTTTGGTCACTACCCAAAGCTCGTGACCATAGGTGAGGGTAGGAACGTAGATCGACCGGTAAATCCAGAGCTTCACCTTCTGGCTCAGCTCTCTCTTCACCACGACAGACCGGTACAACGCCCGCATCACTGCAGATGCAGCACCAGTCCCCCTGTCGATCTCACCTCCATCTTTCCCTCACTCGTGAACAAGACCCTGAGATACTTAAACTCCTCCACTTGAGGCAGGACTTCATCCCTGACCCGGAGAAGGCATTCTACCCTTTCTGACTCAAGACCATGGTCTCAGATTTAGAGGAGCTGATTCTCATCCCAGTTGCTTTACACTCGGCTGCGAACCGCTCCCGCAAGAGTTGGAGAATTTACGGCATTTTACCATAAAATCTACGTTGTATTTTTACTGTGCAGATGGAGCATCAGGATTAGTACCTTCATATGAAACCTGACACACCCAGTTCTGTACATGTCTGCTGTCCCCTGGTGGAGGATCTACAGGCGGCGAGGGTAGGTTTTATTTCTGCATTACTGTTTTGGAAATAACAGAAAAGAGGGGGAGCGGGCCTTTGTGCATACTGTGGAGTGATCTAACCATCGCCTACAGTTGTGGTTTTTAAATCCAGGCTTAAAACCCATTTTTATCATCTCACTTCTAAATCATGAACTGGGTTATCTTTTAACTTTTAGAGTTTTTTTTGTCTGTTTTATTGATTCCTGCATTTCCTATATGTGATATTTGAACCTTTTTTTATTGTTTTATTAGCATTTCACTGATTGGATGTTTGTTTTATCTTTAATGTTGTAATAGCTTGTTGGCCCAGTCTAATTCCTGCTACTTGTGAGGCGCTTTGGACCGCTCACATGCTGTTTGTAACTCAGCCTGATAAATAAACTGGTATGGTATCAATAAAATAAAACACATTAATGTGTAGCTGTTTGATTAACATTAGCAAACGCTGTTTTACTACTAATCTGCCTTAAATGTTGCATTTGTCAGTGAGCCACCATAGATCATTTCCATGTCTATTCATATATTTATAGTTACCAGCATCCCTAAAGCAGATCTAGACTGTCGCTGACCTCTGACCTACGCTCAGCTTCCACCTCTCTCTCCCAAAGCTTCACTGTGTGACTCATTAGCTTTATTTCTCCTGGTTTCCTCCACTCCTCAGGAATCTCCATGAAGCTCTTCTTGATAAAAATCCAGGATTGGAACATTGTTGGCATCTTTTAAAGGAAATACTTTTAAAGCCAGCTGGTCTGAGGCTGTAGAGCAGAGATCCTGAAAGATTCACACATAAAGGAGAAAGAGCCGAGGAGCTGAGATGCTAATGTGACTTGTTTTTATCAGACTCGACTACGGAGACATTTTGTGTCTCTGACAGGTCGTCCCCAGTGTGTCTGTTTCATACAGAAATAAGAAAACTGTGCTTACATTCAAGTCCTCGTGAAAATAATAATCATGGTTTTCTGGGACTTCTGCCACATGTAGACGGCTGACCTGTCGGCAGGAGAACGTAGAAGCTGTTGTCTTCTCCATCAGATATTAACATCTGTCTCATCATGGTTGCAGAGATGTCCCTAAAGGGGAAAAAACAACATCTTATTTACTCCACAAGGCCTTCAGATACACTCTCTTTAAGTGATGAGAGAGTGGGCGTACATGTCAGAACATCAGCTCCCCTGACAACGTGTCACACAGCAGAGGGACACACACACACACACACACACACACACACACACACACACACACACACACACACACACACACACACACACACACACACATGCACACACATTCTCTCTCTCTCACACACACACACACACACACACACGCACACACACGCACACACATTCTCTCTCTCTCTCTCACACACACACACACACACACACACACACACACACACACACACACACACACACACACACACACACACACACACACACACACACACACACACACACACACACACACACACACACACACACACACACACACATGCACACACATTCTCTCTCTCTCTCTCTCTCTCTCTCTCTCTCACACACACACACACACACACACACACACACACACATGCACACACATTCTCTCTCTCTCTCTCTCTCTCTCTCTCACACACACACACACACACACACACACACACACACACACACACACACACACACACACACACACACACACACACACACACACACACACACACACGTTGTCTCTCATGTCCCACTCAGACCGGCTCACCTAAGCTGAATCAGGGCGGGTTTAAACAACAACAGTATAGCTTTAGTCGGACTGATGATGGCTGGAACAGCTGCAGGTGCAGAACGTCGCTCCTAAATCACCCCCGTTGTGTTCGAGTCACGAGTCAGGGAGTGGCACGATGACGGGTGGAAATAAGAGAAAAGAACTGAATTCTAAAGGTTTTAGCAGAAAGGTTCAACGTGATGAGAAACCTGATCCCACTGGTTTCCAGAACAGGATAGCTGTACTGGTCGCTGAACCAGTAAATGCAGCATGGTCTCTGTGAGACCAGACCTACAGCACATTGAACACGTAGACAACAGGTTACTGTGGTCATGCAGCCATCAGACTTCACCTACAACACCAGCAGCGGTCACCTCCAGATACTCAGACATACTGCCATTGTCGGCGGTATGTCTGAGGGAATGACTTGGAGTACGGTTCAGTCATCGTGGACTTTGTGGACTGGTGTGAGCATAACTGGTGTGGACCTGCTTTCCACTCTGCTGTGGTCTGTTGGGTGTGTGGGTATCTGTGAGATGTTGTGTGTTCATGCATGTGTGTTACATTAATGAAAAGTGAGTCTGTGTCCTTTCTCCCGATCCAGATGCAGTGTTCTCATCCAGGATGTGATACAAGTTCCTAGTGAATTTATCCCTAGCATCCAGAGGTCCACGTGAGGAATGTCGGAGCAAGGGGGGCAGAGCAGATATCTGTACCACTTCAGCCTCAAGGCCAAGAGTGGGGGAGCTGAATTCAGACAACAGCAATTGTTTTGAAACAGTTCAGACATAAATTTCCCTGTGCCTTCTGTCCTTCAGCTGTCTCAACACGTCCAAACAGCCCAAATTAGGAATTTCCGTTTCCATCAAGCCAAACTGACTTCTTCCAGCTGACTTCTGTTTCGAGTATGAGACCACCATCAGTTTGCTGCTCAGAGATTACGATGTAGCTCGTGTGACGCATTAGTTTGGAAATTTTCCTAATTCTCCCAACAGCTCCAGAATCGTCCAATACACCAGGAACCCAGCAGCTCCAAACAGCAGAAGTCTGGTCGGTCATCATGAGTCCAATCATACAAGTGTCTTCTCAGAATAGAATACAAGGTTTGCCTCCTCTTCCACCATTGCGTTTATGGACATGCTCCTCCCTACCTAAAGGAATTACTCACCTTTCCGACCACATGCACTCTTCTCTCTGCTCCCCCAGAGCCAAGCTCTGCAGAATGGAAGATCCGGCCTTTTCCGCTGCTGCTCCGAGATTACGGGACGCCATCCCTGCTCGTCTAAGGGCTACGCAAACTATCGATGCCTTTAAACAGGAGACGAAAAACCAACCTTTTTTAGGTAAGCCTTTAGCTACATGTATTTTATAGCTGCTATTTTCCTGTCTCCTCTTTTGTAGGTGTGTGTTCTGTAGCACTTTGAGATTTCTGAAACATAAAGTGCATTATAAGTTACATTTGTTATTATTACTATTATTATTATTTCTCCCGGATGGACAGCTGCCACAGGCACATAATCTTCTACTTGCTCCAGCCATCCATTGCTTAGCTGGGTGTGTACCACCAGGCCAGGAAGGTTCTCCTTACACTGTTCAAAAGTAGAAAATCTTGATCAACTGCATTTGAAGACCATCTAAGCAGATATGTGGTGAAAATCCAGAGAAGAATGCAGTGAGGTGCTCCAGATGGACTCACATGAAGGTTAGGAGGAGGCCTGGGAGGAGATAAAGGTGGCCCGGTGTGCCACATGCATTTATCTTAATCATTTGTTTTAATGATTATAAATTATATTGTTAATAACAGAAACATATTTGTGATCATCTCTTTATTCTGTTGATGTTTCTTAAGGTTCCTGCAGATTGTTTACTCTCTGATTGTCATGTTCTGTGTCCCTTTGTTCCCAGCCCCTTCCTGTTCCCACTTCACTTCTTGTGTCCTCCTAGTCACTCCCTGGTTTTCCTAGTTGTCTTTAGATTAGTCCTCCTCACCCATCTGGTTATAAGTGGTTTATTTTTGCCCTCTGTCTTTTAGGTTTAGTTAGATCCATGTTTTTTAGGTTAATGTGTATCTGCCCTCCTCCCAAGCTCTTTCTCTGCCCATTTAGTTAATTGATTCCACCAGTTTCTCCTCAGCTCACACTCCTCACCTGTTTCCCTAATTGCCTCCCTCTGTGTTTATAAGCCTTGTCTTGTCACTCTGTTTGTTGGTTCATTGTCTTAGGTCAGCATTGGTTTGTCTCTAGTCTCTAGTCTCCAGGTCTGTGCTCAGAAGGTGAGCTTTTGGTTTTTTGGTCTGAGTTTAGTTATTAGGTTTTGGCTTTCTCCCCTTAGAGTTTTGGTTATCTTCCTAAATATAGGATTTTACTTTTTCAACCGCTCCCACCTGTGTGTTCTGGATTTTCTGCTCCTTGGGTCCAAACCTCCTGCTCTCAATGTGACACTGATCACCTGTAAACAACTAGCACCTGACAGCCACGGCTACGTTTGCTAAGGGCAGCTAGAGCTTTGGCCGCCATGTTGAATCGGGCTGACATTAAAGTGATTCTTCTGCAGACAAACATCAGAAAAATCCTTCAAATCCAGCCTGAGCTACTCCTGATATTTTACTAATGGTTAAAACAATCAAACATGGAGAAGTGTGCAGAAAAATTGGTTCTGTCCTTCTTCTAAAACCCCAGGATGCTGTCTGGACTGAACTCGGAAGGTGGACTGGACCAGCAGGTCTACAGAAGACCCAGCTTTGGGACGTCCACATGACCTGGACCTCCTCTGCAAACCAGAAGACATCTGCTGATGTCTCACAGCTTTACCAACACTTCTGTCCCCAGCAGTACAAATCAATTACACGTCCCTCAGCTGATTGTGTTTGGACAGTCTTCAAGTGCTCCGTGCTACGAGTAGATGCTCCTGGGAAGTGGCTTTGGTGGCTTCCTACGTTGCTAAGCAACCAGTGGCAAAGTTTCCCTGCAGATGTGAATTTATTTTTTAAATGCTGCATTTTTATTTTTAAATGTTTAGGTGTTTGCTGGCCAGCCGCAGACAACATCACTGAAAAGTTGGTTTCATTTTTCATTAAATGAAAAGATGAATTATTTAGCCACCTGGAGGGAATGGGAGTGTTTGTTCACATTTATCACAATCACGTTTATTCCTATTAATTCAGCCAGAGCCTGGTGGGGTCTAACGGCATCAGAGACAGGTTTAAACTTATTGGTCATCTGATTCACGAGAAACAAGTCACTACTCATCTACATGGTTTTATTTTGAAGGGGCATTACAACTTCTTACAGAACCAGCCCCAAAAATGTATTCTCTGTCACCCTTTCAGTGTCAACATTGCATATTTTTAGGTTGATGTCCCTGTCAAGTTCCCTTTGATTACCAAATATCATAAATTTAATCTTTTTTACATTGAGTGATAATCTATTAATAACAAACCAAGTCTTAGGAATTCCCAATTCTTTTTTTTATTAAGGGCAAGCGTTTCTGTAAATTATTACCTGAATAACACATTTATATCATCTGCAAAAAAAAACACATTTCAATAAATATGTGACCTTTCTAATATCAATAATATAAAGTAAAAATGTTTTGGGCCAAGTACAGATCCCTGAGGAACACCACATGTAACCTTCCTAATTTTTGAGATAGTATTATTGATTTCTACATATTGCTTCCTATTGTCCAAAGAACTCCTCAACAAAAAATAAGCCACTCCTCCTAATCCATACTTCTCCATGTTTTAAATAATATACTGTGATCAATAGTATCAAATGCTTTTTGCAAATCAATAAAATCCAAACAGAATACTCATGATTTTCCCTCGCCTCTGTTATTTTTCTACCATCCCCATTACTGCATATGTAGAACTGAGGAAGTAGCGACACTGGTCTATAATTATCAGTAATGTTTGTCTCCACTTTTAAAATTGGTGTTATTTTAACTGTTTTCCTGTTTGGAAAAACACCTTTTTGAAAGGATAAATTGCTAATAAAGGTCAGAGGTTTTACAATAAAATCAATGACCTCTTTAATTATGAACGTATTAATAAATTGAATTTTTTATTTTGAAGTTTTCTAACAGTTTCTATTATGTCACTCTCATTGATCCCTCCCAAAAACAAATAGTCGTTATTATCTATAATAAGGTGATCAAACATGTTTAATTTTTATCACAAGTTGTAATTAGTTTGGCCAAATCACTAACGGCATCAGCAAAGTAGTTGGTCCATTCTTCAGCAACATCTTGTGTACTGTCCACTTCATCACCGTACTTACTGGAAATTCTGTTTTATTATGTTTTTTATAAGATCATTTATAATATTCCACATCGCTTGAATATTATTTTTACTTGCTTGTAATAATGTATTATAGTGCTCCTTTCTTATAATAGAGGTCAATATATTATTTTACTGGTTATATTTTTTCACCTTCACTAGTTTTTAATATTAAGCATTTCTTATAACGTACATTTTTCTTTCTGCATGCCTTTTGTAAGCTGTTAGTCATCCATGGTTCTGTTTTTTCTTCATCCGAAAGTTTTTAATAGGACAATGTTTGTGATAGAGATCTAAAAATATAGACAAAACTGTGTCGTATGCCAGATTCACATCCTCCACACACACACATCTTCTACACACACACATCTTCTACACACACATCTGCGAGGTCTGCCTTTGAAGCCTCAGTTCTTTCTAAATACGGTATTCTTTCATTCATGTGTAGACTCGTCATCTGCAACTGAAGTCTTATTTATCAAACCATGCAAAATTCCAAGTATGGGGAGATGATCCGTAATGTTGTTTAGGAATGTACCACTTGTTGAACACATTTGTAAAAATATTATCTATTAGCTGTCCTTCATAAATCTGCAGAGCTTGTATATTAGTGGCCTTAATCCAGAACTAAACATAATATTACAAAAGTCTTTTGTTGCTTCATGAACATTCAGGTTCAACAAATCCATTTTAAAATCCCCTCAAACAAAATAA